>NC_081409.1:825671433-825831433 GCF_030272615.1 Cryptomeria japonica
GTATTTATCTTTTGAAATGGAAACTTCATCTTCTGTTCCTGAGTTTATTGCAAACCCTACCATTGTTGAAAATACCCAATGCCCTAGACTAGTGTTTAACATTATCCCTGAGATTGCAAAGAAGGATGATTCTGTCAGAGCTTTTTAAAAAATTCCGAAGGGTGTCACATTTGCTGAAGGCCCTAGAATCTACATCCATTGCAACATAGAAGACCTAGGGACTGAGGATTTGAAGAAAATGTTTAATGAGGTTATTACCGATGAACAAGGTGTGATTAAACCTAAACATAATATTGTGGAAGACTTACGTTTTGTAGAAATATTGAACATTCCCAAATTTCAAAAGGAAGTTGTATGACTTGTGTTGAGAAGAGTCCATGGAGAGTTCATGTGGTTAGAGTCAGTTTATAAGATAATCAAGGAAGCAGTTAAGGTGGTTATTGGTTTACCTTCAACCTATAGTAGGCTCGACAAGACTAAGAAGTACCTAACAAGGGGGTTATGGAGTTAACTGGAGCCACATCTAATAGCAGATCACTTAGAGTCAATGATGTAAATGTGAGATATGTGAGTATGATACTTGGATATAAAGAAACACATGCAAATAGACTGAATTTGGTTTGCAGCCTTTGTATTCACAATTCATATGAGATGGTGAACAATAATGCTAAGATTGATGTTTGTGAATGGCTTAAAGATGAACTGATTGACAATTTGAAGAAGATTAAGGGAGATAAGAAAGGTACTTTCCATTTTGGGAACCTACTAGTATTCTTAATGCTATATTTTACCAAAGAGATACCCAACATAGGTCACAAAGATTTTGGTTATGTCATCCCGGTAGGTAAACAGATTTAAGAATCTTTCATTGGTATGGGTAGTGACTGTGATAAGAACATTTCATATTACTTTAAATCTTTTCAAACTAAGATGAGAGCTAGAGAAAGGTTACAGGTGATGAGGTAGCATTTTTGTATTCTTTTATTCTTTTTTAAATCCTTTGTCATTGATGTCAAAGGGGGAAGTAGTGGAAAGAAAAATGCATGCATAGAGGAGATCACTTGCCTAGGGGAGCAAATCATTTTGGAATTTCAATTTTGGGATAACAATTTTAGATTTTTCTCATGAGTGTTTCCATCAATGCCAAAGGGGGGGATTGTTGGAATTCTACACTCATATGAGATTGGTTGATGTTGTCATTAATGGCAACCAACCGGTATTGGGTTACACAGGATCACTAGTAATAGGCTATACACCAGCATTAAGATTTCACCGGAAATGAAGTATACCGGCACTCACGCCGACATGGGATAAATTTTTTCTTATATGAATTGTATTGTAAATATAATTAATTATTTGTAAGCCGACTTGGTATATTGTAAAGATTTAGATATGTATGAGATCCTGTAGATCATTTTGATATGAAATGTAATGGTAGAAGATAATTGTATAGTGGACAGTGAAGGTTTTGGTTAAGGTATCTGACTAAGATTAAACCGGTACTAACCCAAGCATTAGAGATGCTATTTTGAGTAGTACATTGTATTGGATTTAATTAGCCATTTTGTAGTCAGTGAAACTCTTTTGAGTAGTGAGCTCTAGGCTGTTGGCCTTCCTGCATGTACGGGCCCTTACTGTAAGTAGTATTTATTCATTGGCTAGTGACTAAATATTATGGGTCACAAATCCCACCGAGGCTTTTTCCAAACCGGGTTTCCTCGTTAAAATATCTTGTGTTATGGTGTGCATTTATGATGTCTCTATACAAAGTATGAGTAGATCCTATCAATAATAATACTTCCTTTAGTAATAAGCAAAACCAATATGGTATGTAGTATGCATTACCGTGAACTCGAAAATAATATGAGGGAACATAGATAATTTGAAATTAATTTGAAATATACAAGTGTCTACATGTTGATTACAAAAGTTAACATTGTCCATTTAAGTCTCCTAGTCCACACTAATAAAGATGATAATGTAAAATCTCTTAAAAACTGATGTAGAAAATTTTCCAAGGGAATATACTTGCTTTGAAGATAAAGGGGCCTCTTTTAAAATTTGTTCAAAAGTATAAAAAATAATGTTAAAATTTGAATAACAATTTTGTAGAGGATGAACAAGAGGTAAAGAATTTTCCCTCATAGATGTTGAGTTTTTGTATCTCAGATAGGTAATTCTACATAGGTGGGGTGTTTACATGTGTAGAAGTTGTCCAATTAATTTTCCATATACTTTGTTCATGTAAAATTTTCCATATACTTTGTTCATGTAAAAGCGAAGAATTTGTAATCTTTAGTGAACAAGAACATTATAGTTTTTGAAAAACTAATTTTAGTTTGAAGATCTGGGAGTAATATTTTAGGAAAGCTAATTTTCAAACTTGGAGTTATATTTTTAGAAAAGCCAACTTAGTTTAGAAATATTGGGTCACGAGAGGACTATAAATTGGAGTATGGACAAAGAGCTAGACACACTAAGAAAAAGGGAATTTATTGGAGAAGTTGAGGAAGAAGAAGTGAATTTCAGCAAGGGAAGTAGAGGCAATTATTTTGTAGAAGCAAATTGCTATACTTTCTACTATATTTTTTCAAATTCTTTTGTGGGTAAGAAAATAATTAAGTTTCTCTTTTCCATTTTTTCATTTTGATATTTTATATGGTAAATTATTTGTGTCAATTCTCATGAATTGGTTATTTTTTATACTACATAATTCTAGGTTAAAGAGATTTTTGTAAAGTTGTTCATAGATTTTAGTTATTAAATTTTTTATTTTTGGTGCATAAAAATTCGGGTATAAAATATATATTAGAATAGTAATGTAGCTGGGCTCTAGAGAACTTAACATGGTATTAGAGCTCTAAAATCTAAATACGAATCAAAGGATATTTGACACAAATACAAAAAAATATAGATTTTAGTTTCAATCTCCCTGAGTAGTTTATTCTACAATGGAAACCAATTTTTGATATGAGGATATTCTTGAGGGTCTCTCCAACTACCTTCTATGCAAGGTTCAAATTACATCTGAACCCATGGGAAATAGGTTTTAGGCCTATGCTATTATATAAGTAACTCCTCCCATGAATGATATCATTCCCCTAGATGTATATGAAATCAAGGAGGCCAAGGCACATAGGATTATCCTTGATGGGTTAACCTCGATCACTTGATTCAACACCAATATGTTCAAGGGTGAGAGTGTAAGATCTTACTTGTCTAGGCTGACATAGGTTAGGGACAAGTTGGTTGATATTGGAGGTATGATTGATGATGATGAGCTAGTGTGCATATCCTTGAATGGGTTTTCAAAGTGAATTGGTAAGTGTGTAGTCAGTCAAGATGACTTACTTGATAAGGTGAGGCTTTGGGATGATTTTGTTTAGGAGAAGATCCAAGAAACTTCTCACCGAGAAAATCATTCAAAGAAGCTTGAAGATGAACAAAACCTTTCTCTTGCGAGCAAGGGTAAGCAGAAGGCATAGAAAGGGCCAAGTGAAGAGTCTACTTCCAAAAGTGGGAAGAATAAATATTTGAGTAAAGAAAAGTGTTTTTGTTACCATCAATTGGAACTCTATGCTAGTTAGGACCAAATAAGACAAACAAGGGCAAGAAGAAGAAACAAATTGGAGCTACTATAGGGTGCATGGGTTTTTAGCATACTTTGAGAATGAGTTTTCACTCATTGCTTGTCTCTCAAGTTCAGTTGCCAATATGTGTGCTATATTGATAGTGGTGCTTCTCAACACATGATATAAGTGAGAGAGTGTTTCACCAAGCTGTAAGAGAAGAATTTATAGTTTTATATTGAACTTGGTAACAATCCAAAATTATCATGTAATTTGTGTTAGCACAGTCAAGTTTCAGAGAGATTTTGATAAACTTTGGTTGGTGGAGGATGTGTTGTATGTCCTAGACATGACAAATAATATTATATCCATTTCTACATAGGAGGAAAAGGGTTACATTATGACCTTTGAGGTGTGTAAAGTCTATATTCACCCCGAGGATTCTAAGGTAGCAAAAGTGATTGAGTGAGGCATGACAACTTGTTTTGGCTACAATTTGAACCAACATATGTACTGGTGAGAAATAGTAGAGGGATAGGAGAACTGTGTCATAATAGGATGGCCTATCTTCACTATGGAGAACTTAATGTGCTTGAGAAAATAGCTATGGAGCCGCCTGATATGAAGGTTGAGAAGCATGAGGTATAGAAGGGTTGCGCTTTGGGAAAATTTGCCAATACTTTTTTTTCAAGAAATGAGACTAGGTTAAAGGGGATATTGAATTTAGTATACTTTGACATTATAGGCCCATGTAAATAGTATCCTTGAATGGGTACGAGTATTATGTTACCTTCAGTGATGATTTCTTGAGGAAGTCATAGATATATTTTTTGAAGAATAAAGATGGGGTGTTGAGTAGGTTCAATAACTCTAAGGTTCTTGTGGAGAACCAATTAAGGAGGAAGATCAAGACACTGAGATCAGATAATGAAGGCAAGTATACCATGAATACACTCAAGTATTTCATTGATTAAAATGGTATCAAGAAATAATTCATAACTCCATATTGTCCTAAACAAAATGGGGTTGCTAAATGGAAAAATAGGGCTATAGTTGAAGCCAAAACTAGGCTCCATGATTAAGATTTGCCTTGGTTTCTATGAGAAGAGGCTTGCAATATGGTTGTATACTTGCAAAATAGAAGACCAAACAAGGTGTTGGGAAAGGTGACACCAAAGAAGGCATTCACCAAGAAGAAACTAGATTTGGAGCATATTCGCATCTTTAGATAACTTTTGTATTGTCATGCTCACAAAGATAGGAGAACTAAGTTGGAACCAATTTCTGAGAAGGGGACCCTTGTTAGGTATAGTGAAACTTCCAAGGCCTATCGCGTTTAAATTTTTTCCCTTACAAAAATAGTTGTTTGTAGAGATGTGAGGTGTTGTACACATTGCATAATAATGTTTAATTATTTTATTATTTTATTATTGTGGGAGGTGTACAAGAAATTATATTGTAATATCATATTGTATTGTTGCACCTAGGAGCACTTAGATAGATGTGGAAAATGTAGAGATTCCCTTGGAATATTCTTATAACCACTTGATGAGTTGTATTGACACATTGGTATTATTATATTATATTTATTTAATATGGGGGAATGTAATTATCATGAAATACCCAATATTAAATGTGGATCAAGGGTGGGTAGAAAAAGTATTATATTTTATTGTCACGTGGTTTTGATGTAATATCACTTGGTGGTTTTTTGGGACCTTGTGTTTATAAAAGAAACTACAAGTGTAGTTGTCTGGGTTAGCCAAGTTAGCATTTGTGAAGGAGGAAGCATGGAATGCGATGTGTGGATTCATGCTTGGTCACATGGAGTGCTTGGTTATGGTTGGGTTTTCGAAGGATTTCCATACTTGTATTATAATGGACATATTGTTGATAATACATGATGGATGATGCTTTTGGATGCTAGGATTTTCCCTCGTGAGGGTTTTCCTAGGATATATATTTTGTCCCATTTTCATGGGTATGTTGTCTATTCTTTGCATATGGCTTTGATGTGTTGATTTAACTGAAATCTTAATGGGTTATAGGTTTTCTAATTTTTTTATTGTGAGAGATTGTGTTACATTGGATTTGTACATGGCTATCAAGCATGGCCACCTGGTCAAGCTAAATCTTACATTCTTTGTAGTTTTGTATATTCTCCCTAAGTTGGACTTAAGTGGGTTTTTTTGTGTGAAAGGATATTTTAAGCTATGTCCATCCCCTAGATCCTAATCTCAAACGTGTTACTCAAGTTTACTTACAGTACACATGGGACCTAGGATTTTTTCTCAAAGTTGTACTTGTCATGTGATCAAATTATCTTATTACATTTACTTCTTATTTCCTAGGTCAAAAATCCCCATATGCTTAATGTGGGTGCTTGCAGGGAAGCCTTGGAAAAGTATACCCTAGGTGAAATGGGAAAGTTTAGGCTCAATGATAGTCAAAAAAATATTATGGAAATATTATTGCGAAATAGAAGGAGCTGAAATTAAGAGGAAGTGTTTGGGGAAGGTGTGAATAGAGCCATCAATAACCTCAAGGTGGCTTATAATTGCAAATGGTGGTGTTGGGATGCTAATGTCGATCCTTCCACCATGTTTAGAAAGAATGAATGTCAACTTTGCGTAGCATATTCAGAGGTAAAGCTAACACAAATTTATTTGATGAACTGTCATTATTTGAAAATTTATACAAATAATATACTAGTTAAAAATAGATCTTAAAAATTTCTCTATAAATAAAAATAATGCATAACAAAAAAAAAAAAAACAAGATTATAAAATATATATATATTGAATGATGAAATAAAGATAGAATATTAAAATTTCCCCACCACACACACACACACATTCTATTATTTTCAAAAAATAAAATAGTTTTAAAAACCCATAACAATATTTGCAAATGAAAATTGTAACTCTTAAATGAATTTTATGTATGTATTTATATATATATTATATGTGTATGTGTATGCATGATTCTATATAAAATTTTGAATAAACATCTATTATTTTCAAGGTGTTTTGTGTTTAGAGTTTTGTGATCAAAGTTGAAGATGCACCTTGAGAATGATATGTCTCGTGTCTTTTCCTTATATTTAATAAATATAGAAAATCTAATTTGAAAACTTCTCATAAGTATAAAAGACCCACAATTTTAAAGGTGTTGAGTTTTAACCAGGCTTGCCATAAAATTTGAAGAGGCATCTATAATGCTTTGATAAAAAAGATAAACTAGTTTGAAAACTTGCCATATGTATAAAAGAGAGGAAATCTAGTTTGAAAGCTATTATTGGAATTATTTCCCAAATCTGCTTTATTGATGAGCATACATACATAATTGTTGTTCCAAACCATATTCTCTTGTTATACATAATCTTTGTTGGAAACCATGTTCTCTTTGTTATATTAAGATTAGCGTTTTTGACGGATCTATGAATAAGAAATGGATTTTGAAGTATTTCTTGTTATTTCTCTTATTTATCATTATTTATCATGGTTTTCTTCACACTCAAAATAGTCAATATTGTGGATTTCCAATATAAGAGAGGTGGTATATACCTTTCATTTGTAGCATAGGTAGGTACCTCTCACAAGTCCTTTATTAGAAACCATCTATAGATCCAAAAACAACAGATCATCAGAAATCATTGACTATAAAAAAAAATCCATTTCCATCCATTTTAAGTTCCAATAACTTTAAAAGCGCGTGATAGGAATCGGCTCTCCCCTATAAATTTCTCAGCTACTGTATCCTCATTCATCCAAGTTGCTATATTTTATGAATCATTGAGTCATTAGCTCCTGCAATATAGTATAATGTGGTTTGTGCTGAAGAGGGTTAGAATTCAATGGATATTGGTTCAGGGTTTCACTTTACTGACGCCCCTTTTCCATTTCCTCCTGTTAAGTTAGAACCTTTTCCCCCGCCATCATTCTTCAGCTTAGTTACTGTTTCTCCCATTGTCCCAAAATTCGGCAGGTAAATAGATTTCTTCCGAGAAGTCAGATTGATTTGATTTCTTATTTTTTGATGTATCTTACTCTAAGATTTTCTTTACCTCCAGATTAAAAATGGGACATGGGCATTCCAACGGTCAGGATGATTTGCAGGAGGATTTTACTTAATGGATTGTTGAGGATGAGCAATGAACAAGTGGACGATGGTATTAAAAGAGGGCTCAGATTGTCAGGATAACAATAAGCACTACAGTGGATTTTGTATGTGTACTTTCCACCATTTACTGACTGTTGATTTTGTGTGTATTTTCTTCGTAGCCATTTTCATTTTCGGATTGTCATAAATTGTTGATCTGTGTTCCCCATCAAAGATTTCCAAGCTGTGGATTATATCTATGCCATCAAAATTTACTTTGTTAATGTTGGATCTGGTTTAGTTTTATTTTATTGTTTCAGTTGATCAATAACTAGTTTTAATAGCTACTCAGTTACTATCGATCAACTATAAATAAATAATTATTTTAGGGCTGGATTTTAAGATTACCTTAAAAAATCATTTTCCGTGTAAAGATTCAGAAACATATTGAAAAGTTAATTCAAAACTGATTTTAATGTATTTTACAATTCACTCTTGATCAGCATAGGTCTTGCTATGGTTCAATTATGAGGATAATATAATATAAATTATATAGAGTATTATAGTTTTTATGAATTGTTATTATTATTCTTTATGAGAGCACAAGTCTATACTAATATTTCATTGGGTAAGAAAGGAAATGTGAGAGCTATCTATTTTATCAAAATTGTCCCATGCCCACTTCAAACCTTATATCATGCCTCAAATGATTTAAACCTTAATAAATGATATAATACAAAAGTAAATTATTTACATAATTTTACAATAAATATTAATAGTATCTTCTAATAGATGGACCGATATTTAAATTTTTCTTTTATATATTATTAAAAAACTTTAATTATTTTTCTTTTTATTTTAACAGTGCCGAAAGGAAGGTCTCGTGATGCATCTAAATATTAGCCTTCAACAAATAAATATTTGCTTTAAGAATAGGAGGGCCAGGTAACAATCTTTACCCATTCACCACTCATTTCATGAGTATAATATAATTTGAGAAAGAAAATCATGGTGTTTTAAGCAGTCATAATACTACCAACACTTATACAAAGAATGTTTAGACAAATATGTGAAGAGATTTTCATACATATTACACTGCTTTTTGAAAATCTGGAGCCCATGAATAGATCGAATAAGTCAATTCATGCTTCATTATTAGAAATGGCCCTTGTCAGTCCCCGAGATTTAGTAAACTGTTGGTTGAGTTCTCTCGAGTCTAATCTTCTTTTATAATAAAGTTTGTAAAAAATGTTCTAATAAACAATTTCAAACATTTCGGGTAGAACATTTTATTTTACTTAAAAGATTTTTTTATTTGAATTTAAAGTTTTTGTTAGAGTAAATGTATCAACTGGTTTTACTTCGTTGAATAGTTTCTGCTAGCGCAAACTATTTAGGGTTTTTGGTAGAGTACACATTTCAACCTTTTTTACATCCTTTGAACAGTTCCACAGAATTTGACAACCACAACTCTTGTATTACTCATTCCTGGTTGTGTAGAATCAAAGACATCTTTTTACCTTAAAAAAATAACTTCACCTTGAATATTTTTTATTATTTGGGACACGTATTACCATAAAGCAACACAAAAATGCCAAAATTCAATAATACATGAAAAGAGACTTCAGAAAATAATCTTCCATGTAAGATATTACATTTATTAGCTGAAATCCGCTTAATGCTTTGGAAGAAAAATTGGTTTGTTGATTCCTAGATGTGGATGGATCAAATGCCTTTGTTCTTTTCAGAATTTGCCTTTTGTTTCATTATCTTTCCCGCACTCTACCATAGCCGCTACAAAGGTGTTCGTCTGAAATAGTGTCTTCTGCTTCTTTTGTGATAGTTTTTCAATATCATTGGAGGAGGCCTGTGGAAAATGATGATGATGATGATCATTATCATCCTTAGGAAAGCTGTGTGAAATACTATTTCTCGGTTGTTGTCGTCTTTCTCCTTGTTAATTCTATTTTTTTTAATATTTGAAATTATTACAACTCTCAAGACAATGAGGAATTGGAAGCCATGACTGACTGACTAAAAATACTACATAGCAAATCAGATAAATGAAGGAAGCACTAGTGATAATAATGGAAGAAAGGGAACTCCTATCACATGCTATGGGGATTGCACAATTTGAAAAATAATGAGGTATTCGCATTCTTCATCATCTTGGTAGTTGTGGCCATCTGATTTGCTATGTAGTATTATCAGTTCTTCATCGTCTTGGCAGTTGTGGCCATCTTGTCCTCCACCTCACAAAGGATTAATACTACCAATTTCAAATGTCAAAAAAAATGGAATTAGTAAGGAGAACGACTACAACAATAAGAAGTAGTATTTCACGCAGCTTACATGATCATCATTTACCAGCGCCTCCTCCAATGAACATGGAAAATCTATCACAAAAGAAGTAGAATAAACTATTTCAGATGGATCCCTTTGTAGCAGCTATGAAAGAGTGCGGGAAAGATAATGAAAGAAAATGAAAGAAAAGGGAAGTATAAAGGTTTTGTATCCTTATCTAAGATTCTGAAAAGCAAAAAAGCATCGGAGATATCTTCATCTAAGATTCATCAAACCAATTTCTTTCTAAACCATAAAGTAGATTTCAACTTACAAATGTAATATTGTAAAGGAAATATTATTTTCTGAATTTTTTTTCATTTTGGCATGTTTGTGTTGCATTATGATAATAGCTGTGTCCAATAATATAAATATTTAAGGTGAAGTTATTTTTTAATGAAAACAAATGATTTTGATTCTGAAACATTAAGGGATGAGTAATATGTGTATCTAATATAAGAGCTGCTTGAAGGTGTAGTCTTTGTCAAATGTTGTTAGAATAGTTTGTTCTAACAGAAACTAAACAAAATGAATTAAAAAAATTGCATAAAATGTTGCTCTCTGCATTTGAAATTGTTTATTAGTCTTTTCAGAATCTTTATTGTATGGGAAGTTTAGACTCAAGAGAACTCAATACAAGTCTACTAAGTCTGGGTCACTGACAAGGGCCATTTCTAATCAGAAAAATAACATATAGCTAAGCATGAATTGACTTAGATTTATTCTAGGATTGCAGATTTTTAATGAATCTTAAAGAAGAGACTTCCTTGGGAAATAAATAATTAGTGTAATATATATAACATTCTTTTAAAAAGATTGTCCAAACATCCTTAGTAATTTCGTTGGGAAATATATATGTAGTATATATAATATTCTTTTCAAAAGATTGTCAAGGTGCTTGCAATTTCTCTTTCACATATTTCTTCCTCTTGCAATTTCTCTTTCACATATTTCTTCCTCTATTACTTCATATGACTGCCCTTTGTCCACACAAGATGTACATGGTTTTCTTACTACACCAAGAGATTTTGATTATCTATTTGAATATTGATGTTATTTCCAACTCTTCAAGAGGCAATCGGTGGCAAGGTATGGGATGTGATAAAAGTTTAACTGCTTGTATTCTTTTTCAATATCAATCTTGGCTTTTACTGTAAAGAGGCTCACTTTATTATTATTGAAAGTCTAAGTCAGACTAATTTGCCTCCTGCTTCAATTAGAAGATATATGTATCCTATTTGGTATTCTTGAAATTCTAATGATCCATCAATTATCTGAAAGATGGTTGTATCCGTTCTGTTATTTTCTTTTCTTTAAAAATGTGGTCATTAAATACGAAATGTTTATTATTCATATTTAAAAGATATTTATATAAAATCCATAGTCCAAAACACTTCTTTTTATAATCTTTTACTTCCATTGCCCCCCATCCTTATTTCATAGAATTAGCAAATTTCTAATAAGAAAATTTTTATTTTTTTCAGACATATATGAAAAATTAGTCCTTGTTTCAAAGAATTAGTAGATTTTTAGTAAGAAAAGTTGATTCTTTTTTCCCAGGTACATACTGCACTCAGAACTTCAATAAATTCAACAAGTTATCTGACCACCACCTAATTGCTATACCACTACACTGGATTGCTCTCCTTTTTCAGTAGTGTGATCTACAGATTGTACACATTTGGGAGCCGCGAGTTTTGTTTTCCTAAGCATAGATTGTATTTCTATGAATAAACAATTTCAAATGCAGAACATTTTATGCAATTTTCATAATTCATTTTGCTTAGAATTTTTTTTTCCAAGAATTTAGAATATCTGTTAGAGTAAGTGCTTCAATCGTTTTTATTGACGAGTTTCTGCTAGTGCAAACTATTCTAATAACATTTGACAATGACTACACCTTCACCACAGCTCCTGCATTAGATACTCATATTACTTATTCCTTAGTGTTTCAGAATCTGAATCATCTTTTTACATAAAAAGTAACTTCAACCTGAATATTTTTATTATTGGACAACAAATACATGTTAAAATTCAATAAGAAATGGAAACAGACTTGACAAAATAATCTTTCCATTAAGATGTTACATTTATAACCTGAAATTCACTATGCTTTGGAAAATAATTGGTTCGATGGATTCTAGATGAGGATGGACCGAATGCATTTGCACTTTTCATTATCTTTCCCGCACTCTACCATAGCTGCTACAAAGGGATACCTCTGAAATAGTTTCATCTGCTACTTCAGTGATAGCTTTTCCATATTCCTTGGATCAAGCCGTGGTAGATGATCATGATCATGATCATCTTTGGGAAAGCACAGTGAAAACTTGCCATATGTATAAAAGAGAGGAAATCTAGTTTGAAAGCTATTATTGGAATTATTTCTCAAATCCGCTTTATTGATGAGCATACATACATAATTGTTGTTCCAAATCATATTCTCTTGTTATACATAATATTTGTTGGAAAGTATGTTCTCTTTGTTATATTAAGATTAGCGTTTTTGACGGATCTATGAATAAGAAATGGATTTTGAAGCATTTCTTGTTATTTCTCTTATTTATCATTATTTATCATGGTTTTCTTCACACTCAAAATAGTCAATATTGTGGATTTACAATATATGGGAGGTGGTATATACCTTTCATTTATAGCATAGGTAGGTACCTCTCACAAGTCCTTTATTAGAAACCATCTATAGATCCAAAAATAGATCATCAGAAATCATTAACTATAAAAAAAAATCCATTTCCATCCATTTCAAGTTCCACTAACTTTAAAAGCGCGTGATAGGAATCGGCTCTCCCCTATAAATTTCTCATCTATTGTATCCTCATTCATCCATGTTGCTATATATTATGAATCAGTGAGTCATTAGCTCCTGCAATATAGTATAATGTGTTTTGTGCTGAAGAGGGTTAGAATTCAATGGATATTGGTTTAGGGTTTCACTTTACTGACGCCCCTTTTCCATTTCCTCCTGTTAAGTTAGAACCTTTTCCCCCGCCATCATTCTTCAGCTTAGTTACTGTTTCTCCCATTGTCCCAAAATTCGGCAGGTAAATAGATTTCTTCCAAAAAGTCAGATTGATTTGATTTCTTATTTTTTGATGTATCTTACTCTAAGATTTTCTTTACCTCCAGATTAAAAATGGCACATGGGCATCCCCACGGTCAGGATGATTTGCAGGAGGATTTTACTTAATGGATTGTTGAGGATGAGCAATGAACAAGTGGACGTTGGTATTAAAAGAGGGCTCAGATTGTCAGGATAACAATAAGCACTACAGTGGATTTTGTATGTGTACTTTCCACCATTTACTGACTGTTAATTTTGTGTGTATTTTCTTCGTAGCCATTTTCATTTTCTGATTGTCATAAATTGTTGATCTGTGTTCCCCATCAAAGATTTACAAGCTGTGGATTATATCTAAGCCATCAAAATTTATTTTGTTAATGTTGCATCTAGTTTAGTTTTATTTTATTGTTTCAGTTGACCAATAGCTAGTTTTAATAGCTACTCAGTTACTATTGATTTTAATGTATTTTACAATTCACTCTTGATCAGAATAGGTCTTGCTATGGTTGAATTATGAGGAGAATATAATATAAATTATATAGAATATTATAGTTTTTATGAATTGTTATTATTATTCTTTATGAGAGCTCAAGTCTATACTAATATTTCATTGGGTAAGAAAGGAGATGTGAGAGCTATCTATTTTGTCAAAATTGTCCCATACCCACTTCAAACCTTATATCATGCCTCAAATGATTTAAACCTTAATAAATGTTATAATACAAAAGTAAATTATTTACATAATTTTACAATAAATATTAATAGTATCGTCTAATTGATGGACTGATATTTAAATTTTTCTTTTATATATTATTAAAAAACTTTAATTATTTTTCTTTTTATTTTAACAGTGCCGAAAGGAAGCTCTCGCGATGCATCTAAATATTAACCCTCAACAAATAAACATTCGATTTAAGAATAGGAGGGCCAGGTAATAATCTTTACCCATTTACCACTCATTTCATGAGTATAGTATAATTTGAGAAAGAAATTCATGGTGTTTTAAGCAGTCATAATACTGTGGACACTTATACAAAGATTGTTTGGACAAATTTTTGAATAGATTATCATACATATTACACAGATTTTTTAAAATCTGGAGCCCTTGAATAGATCAAATAAGTCAATTCATGCTTCATTATTAGAAATGGCCTTTGTCAGTGGCCGAGATTTAGCAAACTATTGGTTGAGTTCTCTCGAGTCTAATCTTCTTTTAAAATAAAGTTTGTAAAAAATGTTCTAATAAACAATTTTAAACATTTCGGGCAGAACATTTTATTTTGCTTAAAAGATTATTTTTTTTTAAATTTAAAGTTTTTGTTAGAGTAAATGTATCAACTAGTTTTACTTCCTTGAATAGTTTCTGCTAGGGCAAACTATTTAGGGTTTTTGTTAGAGTACACATTTCAACCATTTTTACATCCTTTGAACAGTTTCACAGCACTTGACAACCACAACTCTTGTATTACTCATTCCTTGTTGTGTAGAATCAAAGTCATTTTTTTACCTTAAAAAAATAACTTCACCTTGAATATTTTTTATTATTTGGGACACCTATTACCATAAAGCAACACAAAAATGCCAAAATTCAATAATACATGAAAAGAGACTTCAGAAAATAATCTTCCATGTAAGATATTACATTTATTAGCTGAAATCCGCTTAATGCTTTGGAAGAAAATTTGGTTCGTTGATTCCTAGATGTGGATGGATCAAATGCCTTTGTTCTTTTTAGAATTTGCCTTTGTTCTTTTTAGAATTTGCCTTTTGTTTCGTTATCTTTCCCGCACTCTACCATAGCCGCTACAAAGGTGTTCATCTTAAATAGTGTCTTCTGCTTCTTTTGTGATAGTTTTTCCATATCATTGGAGGAGGCCCGTGGAAAATGATGATGATGATCATTATCATCCTTAGGAAAGCTATGTGAAATACTATTTCTCGGTTGTTGTTGTCTTTCTCCTTGTTAATTCTATTTTTTTTAATATTTGAAATTGTTACAACTCTCAAGACGATGAAGAATGGGAAGCCATGACTTACTGACTAATAATACTACATAGCAAATTAGATGAATGAAGGAAGCACTAATGATAATAATGGAAGAAAGGGAACTCCTATCACACACTATGGGGAATGCACAATTTGAAAAATAATGAGGTATTCACATTCTTCATCGTCTTGGTAGTTGTGGCCATCTGATTTGCTATGTAGTATTATCAGTTCTTCATCGTCTTGGCAGTTGTGCCCATCTTGTCCTCCACCTCACAAAGGATTAATACTACCAATTTCAAAAGTAAAAAAAAATGGAATTAGCAAGGAGAACGACTACAATAACAAGAAGTAGTATTTCACGCAGCTTACTGGAAGATGATGATCATCATCATTTACTAGCGCCTCCTCCAATGAAAATGGAAAATCTATCACAAAAGAAGCAGAAGAAACTATTTCAGATGGATCCCTTTGTAGCAAATATGAAAGAGTGTGGGAAAGATAATGAAAGAAAAGGGAAGTATAAAGGTTTTGTATCTTCATCTAAGATTCAACAAACCAATTTCTTTCTAAACCATAAAGTAGATTTGAACTTACAAATGTAATATTGTCAAGGAAATATTATTTTTTGAAATTTTTTTCATGTATTATTGAATTTTGGCATGTTTGTGTTGCTTTATGATAATAGCTGTGTCCAATAATATAAAAATTTAAGGTGAAGTTATTTTTTAATGAAAACAGATGATTTTGATTCTGATACATTAAGGGATGAGTAATATGTGTAGAATTTTGAACTTGGCCTATCCTCTCTAAACCAGCTGATTAGCAAACAATAATAGCAAAAAGAAGAAATTGCAAAAAGAAATAACAATTCTGAATAAAAAATAAATTGCCTTGTTTTTTTGGAATTGCACACACACCAATATCTTTAGTGAAGCTTAATTAAAAATTACATAGAGGCTGTATATATAAAGAATTTGCAGTCTAGAAGAATTAATAATAACTGCATTTATAAATATATTCCTAGCATTGCATTGAAAGCTACTAAGGCTCTCAAACTAAAAAAAGAAAACTATTCCCTAAATTAAGAATACAATAAATGCATGCACAACATGCTTTATTTACTAAAAACAAATTCATGCAAAAAAAAAAACTAAAAATAGTCCTAAGGATTAATGCATGTTGGAGTACATGCTTTATTTGCATGAATAAATAAAAAACTATTAACTAAACTAATCTAGCTGCATGCTAGAGAAGCATCAGTTATCAACATACTCCCCCTTGATGCTGGGAGGGCTGACAATCGTATCTCGTAGTGCTATAAACTGAGCTTTCGCAACCGCTTTGGTGAATATATTTGCTAGCTGATCCTGGGTGTTGATGTGCTTCAATTCAACATCCTTCTTCTGCACCAAATCTCGTATGAAGTGATATTTCAAATCAAAATGCTTTGTTTTGCTGTGATGAACTGGATTCTTGGCTAACTTGATGGCACTCACATTGTCACAATAAATTACTATAGGCTGAATTTGTTTTTGTCCAATTTCTTCCAAAACTTTTCTGAGCCAAAGAGCTTGTGTACCTACTGAGGTAATAGCAACATATTTCACTTCTATAGATGAGAGGGCAACAATACTTTGGTTTTTTGAGCTCCAGGTAATCAAACCAGAACCAAAAGAAAAACAATTTCCAAATGTAGATTTACGGTCATCCATACTACCTCCCCAATCTGAATCATGAAAGCCTATAAGATTGAAATTTTCAGAAGAGTAGTAATGAACACTAAAACTTCAATTCCCTTTCACATACCTCAAAATCCTCTTGGCTACATTGATATGTATTCCAGATGGATTTGTCATATACCTTGAAACAAGTGAAATTGAATAGGCAATATCAGGCCTCATGTGGATTAGAAACATCAAGCTCCCCACAATACTTCTGTAAGCTATCTCATCAACTAAATCAACACCATCATCTCTACATAACAAATCTCCATGAGCACTTGGAGTGAAGGCAAGGTTACAATCAGTCATATTAAATTTCTTCAGCATATCCTGTGCATACTTTGTTTGACAAATGAAAATCTCATCCTTACTTTGATAAACCTCCATTCCTAGAAAATATTTAATTAGATCAGGATCTTTCATCTCAAATTCTTTCATCATAGCAGCTTTGAATTCATCTTTCATCTTATAACTACTACCCATATACAAAAGATCATCAACATACAAACTTATGATGAGAATATCAGTACCTTCTTGTTTGTAGTATAGGGTAGGATCACTCTTACTTCTCTGGAAGCCATTCTCCTGAAAGTATCCTTCAATCTTGGCATACCATGCTCTTGGTGCTTGCTTGAGGCCATACAAAGCCTTCTTCAACTTGTAGACATAATTATCTTTTCCTTCCACTTCAAAACCTTGTGGCTGCTCCACATATACTTCCTCTTCTAAGTACGCATTCAAGAAGGCACTTTTCACATCCATATTATGTATGCTCCACTTCTTTTGAGCTGCTAATGAAATCAGCATTCTTATGGTCTCTTGTCTTGCGACTGGTGTAAATGTCTCTTCATAGTCAATTTCATACTTCTGTGTGAAGCCTTAGCAACTAATCTTGCCTTGTGTCTTTCAACACTCCCATCACTGTTAAATTTGGTCTTGTAGACCCATTTGGTGCCAATCCTTTTTTTGTCATGTGGAAGTTCTATTAACTCCCAAGTGTCATTCTTGTGAATGGAATCCATCTCTTCTTCCATGGCTCTCACCCAAACCTCATTAGTACATGCATCTTCAAAACATGATGGTTCAAAATCAGCCTTGGCTAATAAAGAAAAATTCATTGTCTCACCTATTGGGTTTTCTTCATGTACTTAATTTCCACTCTTCTGGTAGATATCACTCAATCTTCTTACTTTCCTTGTAGAACTTCGAGAAGAAGCTGGACTTGAACTTGGTACTAAAGAACTTGATGAAGGATTGCTTGGTGCAGTTAAACCACTGCATATAGAAACATTAGTTGGCTGCTCATGATCAATATCAGAAATTATATCATCATTCAAAATAGATTTTGGCTTCTCAACATGGCCTTTTTGATGACCCTAAACTCCCCCTTCATCAAAAATCACATCTCTTGAGACAATAAGCTTGTTAGTGAGGGGATTATACAATCTATAAGCCTTGCTTTTCTCACTATATCCAATAAAAATACATGACTCACTCTTTGAATCTAACTTCTATCTATTCTGATTAGGTACATGCACATAAGCCAAACAACCAAACACTTTGAAATGATTAACATTAGACTTTTTACCATACCAAGCTTCATAAGGAGTAATCTTTTCTAGTGCACTGGTGGGGCTACGATTGGGGATGTACACAGTTGTAGCAACTACATCTCCCCAATAAGAATTGCTCAATCCCTTGGTTTGTAACATGCACCTTGCCATTTCAACCATAGTAGGATTCTTCCTTTCAGCTACTCCATTCTATTGAGGTGTGTATGTAGTATTAAGTTGCCTCTTGATGCCATTAAAATCATAATAACTTTGGAAAACCTTTGAGCAAAACTCTCCTCCACGATCAGTCCTTAAACATTTGATCTTGCACCCTTTCAAATTTTCCACAATAGCTTTAAACTTCTTGAATGTATCCAAGGCTTCATCTTTGGCCTTTAAAAAATATACCCAACAATTTCGTGAGTAATCATCAATAAAAGTGATGAAATATGATGACTTACCCAAACTCTTAGTCTGCATAGGACCACATATATCTGAATGAACACGCTGAAGTGGGTGATGAGCCCTCCATCCATTGCCCTTTGGAAACTTTTCCCTTGCATTCTTTCCTTTAGCACAACCTTCACAAACCTCCTTGTGTTCCTCAACCTTGGGCAAACAAGAAACTAATGCATGTGAGGTTAGAAACTTCAAATTGTGAAAATTTAAATGCCCATACCTGAGATGCCATAACCAACTTGAATCCTCATAAACCATATTTGTCAAACTGTTGTTATGTTCACCAAACCTCAAGGGGAACATCCTATTTCTTGTCATAGGAACAATAGTGATCACCCTATTACCCTTATTCTTATCATAGATAGTACATGTCTTATTCTCAAAGACTAATTTATAATTTTTCTCACATAGCTGCCCAACACTTAACAAATTGTGCTTCAATTGTGGATTATAATAAATATCATGAATACTCTTTATACCTTCTTTTGTTTGGACCTCCATAGCTCCTTTGGTAGCAACCTCCAATGATTTATCATCACCAAGCTAGATCTTGGATTTGAAACTTCCATCCTTTGTTGAGAACAACTTCTCATTCCCTGTCATATGGTTAGAGCATCCAGAATCTAGGTACCAAACATCTTTACTAGTATTTTCACCCTTTGCATAAGACAAAAATAAGTGATCAGGAGGATTCTCACTACTTTCTTGAGCATAGTTAGCACTTTTACCTTCTTTCAATCTGCATTCTCTTTCAAAGTGGACATACCTATTACAATGGTAACATTGAACATTTCTCTTATCAAATCCGCCTCTACCTCTTCCTCTGAAACCACCACTTCCTCTTGAGCCACCTCTTCCTCTATCTCTTGAAGAATTTTGGCTTTGCCCTTTACCTTGGCCTTGATTGATTTTGGCACTGCTGCTACTTGCATCTTCATTTTTTGTCATTAGTAATTTAGAGGAAAATGCTTTCTCTACACCTTCAAAAGAATCTTTCAATCTTTCTTCATGAGACATCAAGGATCCAACCAGTTGATCAAATTGCAGTTTTGTCAAATCATTGCTTTCTTCTATGATTATTGCTACATGATTCCATCTAGGTGTCAAAGATCTCAACACCTTTTTTATCAAAACTTGATTGCTTACAATTTCCCCAAGTGTAGCCATTTTCTTGACCACATCTTTGACTCTAACACAATAATCACTTACACTTTCAGCTTCTTGCATCTTCAAATTCTCGAACTCTCACTTCAATGTCTAAAGCTTGACCACTTGAACTTGATCACTACCCTAGTAAGCTTCTTGTAGAGTCTTCCAGGCATCTTTGGTAGTTGTTGCTCTTGATATTCTTGGAAATAAGCTCTTATCAAGAGCTATCTGAATGTGAAACAAAGCTTGAGCATTATTTTTCCTTGCTTCCTTTCTTGCTGTTCTTTCATTGCCTGTAAGGGCATTCCAATTAGTTGGCTCTTCATAACCTAATTCAATAATCTCCCAAAAAAATTTTCCAATCAAAAAGGTCAGCATCTTAATACACCAATAATCATAATCATTCCCATCAAATTCTGGAATGACCATATGGTTAGAATTCGACATGTTTAACTTTGGTGAAATTCCAACAATAAAACTTTAACCCAAAACAATTTTACCCGCTCTGATACCACTTGTAGAATTTTGAACCTGGCCTATCCTCTCCAAACTAGCTGATTAGCAAACAATAATAGCAAAAAGAAGAAATTGCAAAAAGAAATCACAATTCTGAATAGAAAACAAAGTGCCTTGTTTTTTTGGAATTGTACACACCAATATCTTTATTGAAGCTTAATTAAAAATTACATAGAGGCTGTATATATAAAGAATTTGCAGTGTAGAAGAATTAATAATAACTGCAGTTCTAAATATATTCCTAGCATTGCATAGAAAGCTACTAAGGCTCTCAAACTAAAAAAAGCAAACTACTCCCTAAGTTAAGAATACAATAAGTTCATGCACAACATGCTTTATTTACTAAAAACAAATTCATGCAAAAAACAAAACTAAAAATAGGCCTAAGGATTAATGCCTTTTGGAGTACATGCTTTATTTCCATGAATAGACAAAAAACTATTAACTAAACTAATCTAGCTGCATGCTAGAGCAGCATTAGTTATGAACAATATGTGTATCTAATATAAGAGCTGCCTGAAGGTGTACTCTTTGTCAAATTTTGTTAGAATAGTTGGTTCTAACAGAAACTAAACAAAATGAATTAAAAAAATTGCATAAAATATTGCTCTCTATATTTGAAATTGCTTATTAGAGTCTTTTCAGAATCTTTATTGTATGGGAAGTTTAGACTCAAGAGAACTCAATACAAGTCTACTAAGTCTGGGTCACTTACAAGGGCCATTTCTAATCAGCAAAATAACATATAATTAAGCATGAATTGACTTAGATTTATTCTAGGATTGCAGATTTTTAATGAATCTTAAAGAAGAGACTTCCTTGGGAAATAAATAATCAGTGTAATATATATAATATTCTTTTAAAAAGATTCTCCAAACAACCTTAGGAATTTCGTTGGGAAATATATATGTAATATATATAATATTCTTTTCAATTTCTCTTACACATATTTCTTCCTCTATTACTTCATATGACTTCCCTTTGTCCACACAAGATGTACATGGTTTTCTTACTACACCAAGAGATTTTGATTATCTATTTGAATATTGATGTTATTTCTAACTCTTCAAGAGGCAATCGGTGGCAAGGTATGGGATGTGATATAAGTTTAACTGCTTGTATTCTTTTTCAATATCAATCTTGGCTTTTACTGTAAAGAGGCTCACTTTATTATTATTGAAAATCTAAGTCAGACTAATTTGCCTCCTGCTTCAATTAGAAGATATATGTATCCTATTTGGTATTCTTGAAATTCTAATGATCCATCAATTCTTTGAAAGATGATCGTATCTGTTATGTTGTTTTCTTTTCTTTACAAATGTGGTCATTAAATACGAAATGTTTATTATTCATATTTAAAAGATATTTATATAAAATCCATAGTCCAAAACACTTCTTTTTATGATCTTTTACTTCCATTGCCCCCATCCTTATTTCATAGAATTAGCAGATTTCCAATAAGAAAAGTTTTATTTTTTTAGACATATATGAAAAATTAGTCCTTGTTTCAAAGAATTAGTAGATTTTTAGTAAGAAAAGTTGATTGTTTTTTCCTAGGTACATACTGCACTCAGAACTTCAGTAAATTCAACAAGTTATCTGACCACCACCTAATTGCTATCCCACTGCACTGGATTGCTCTCCTTTTTTGGTAGTGTGATCTACAGATTGTACACATTTGGGAGCCGCGGGTTTTTTTTCCTAAGCATAGATTGTATTTCTATGAATAAACAATTTCAAATGCAGAACATTTTATGCAATTTTCGTAATTTATTTTGCTTAGAATTTTTTTTCCAAGAATTTAGAATATCTGTTACAGTAAGTGCTTCAACCGTTTTTATTTCCTTTGATGAGTTTCTGTTAGTGCAAACTATTCTAATAACATTTGACAATGACTACACCTTCACCACAGCTCCTGCATTAGATACTCATATTACTTTTTCCTTAGTGTTTTAGAATGTGAATAATCTTTTTACATAAAAAATAACTTCACCCTGAATATTTTTATTATTGGAAAACAAATACATGTTAAAATTCAATAAGAAATGGAAAGAGACTTCACAAAATAATCTTTCCATTATGATGTTACATTTATAACCTGAAATTCACTATGCTTTGAAAAAAAATTGGTTGGATGGATCCTAGATCAGGATGGATTGAATGCATTTGCGCTTTTCATTATCTTTCCTGCACTCTACCATAGCTGCTACAAAGGGATACCTCTGAAATAGTTTGATCTGCTACTTCAGTGATAGCTTTTCCATATTCCTTGGATCAAGTGGTGGAAGATGATGATGATCATGATCATCTTTGGGAAAGCACAGTGAAAACTTGCCATATGTATAAAAGAGAGGAAAGCTAGTTTGAAAGCTATTATTGGAATTATTTCTAAAATCCGCTTTATTGATGAGCATACATACATAATTGTTGTTCCAAATCATATTCTCATGTTATACATAATCTTTGTTGGAAACCATGTTCTCTTTGTTATATTAAGATTAGCGTTTTTGATGGATCTATGAATAAGAAATTCATTTTGAAGTATTTTTTGTTATTTCTCTTATTTATCATTATTTATCATGGTTTTCTTCACACTCAAAATAGTCAATATTATGGATTTCCAATATAAGGGAGGTGGTATATACCTTTCATTTGTAACATAAGTAAGTACCTCTCGCAAGTCCTTTATTAGAAACCATCTAAAGATCCAAAAACAGATCATCAGAAATCATTAACTATAAAAAAGAATCCATTTCCATCCATTTCAAGTTCCAATAACATTAAAAGCACGTGATAGGAATCGGCTCTCCCCTATAAATTTCTCATCTACTGTATCCTCATTCATCCAAGTTGCTATATATTATGAATCAGTGAGTCATTAGCTCCTGCAATATAGTATAATGTGGTTTGTGCTGAAGAGGGTTAGAATTCAATGGATATTGGTTTAGGGTTTCACTTTACTGGCGCCCCTTTTCCATTTCCTCCTGTTAAGTTAGAACCTTTTCCCCCGCCATCATTCTTCAGCTTAGTTACTGTTTCTCCCATTGTCCCAAAATTCGGCAGGTAAATAGATTTCTTCCAAAAAGTCAGATTGATTTGATTTCTTATTTTTTGATGTATCTTACTCTAAGATTTTCTTTACCTCCAGATTAAAAATGGCACATGGGCATCCCCACGGTCAGGATGATTTGCAGGAGGATTTTACTTAATGGATTGTTGAGGATGAGCAATGAACAAGTGGACGTTGGTATTAAAAGAGGGCTCAGATTGTCAGGATAACAATAAGCACTACAGTGGATTTTGTATGTGTACTTTCCACCATTTACTGACTGTTAATTTTGTGTGTATTTTCTTCGTAGCCATTTTCATTTTCTGATTGTCATAAATTGTTGATCTGTGTTCCCCATCAAAGATTTACAAGCTGTGGATTATATCTAAGCCATCAAAATTTATTTTGTTAATGTTGCATCTAGTTTAGTTTTATTTTATTGTTTCAGTTGACCAATAGCTAGTTTTAATAGCTACTCAGTTACTATTGATTTTAATGTATTTTACAATTCACTCTTGATCAGAATAGGTCTTGCTATGGTTGAATTATGAGGAGAATATAATATAAATTATATAGAATATTATAGTTTTTATGAATTGTTATTATTATTTTTTATGAGAGCTCAAGTCTATACTAATATTTCATTGGGTAAGAAAGGAGATGTGAGAGCTATCTATTTTGTCAAAATTGTCCCATACCCACTTCAAACCTTATATCATGCCTCAAATGATTTAAACCTTAATAAATGTTATAATACAAAAGTAAATTATTTACATAATTTTACAATAAATATTAATAGTATCGTCTAATTGATGGACCGATATTTAAATTTTTCTTTTATATATTATTAAAAACTTTAATTATTTTTCTTTTTATTTTAACAGTGCCGAAAGGAAGCTCTCACGATGTATCTAAATATTAACCCTTAACAAATAAACATTTAGTTTAAGAATAGGAGGGCTAGGTAATAATATTTACCCATTTACCACTAATTTCATGAGTATAATATAATTTGAGAAAGAAAATCATGGTGTTTTAAGCAGTCATACTACTACCGACACTTATACAAAGAATCTGGAGCCCTTGAATAGATCGAATAAGTCAATTCATGCTTCATTATTAGAAATGGCCTTTGTCAGTGGCCGAGATTTAGTAAACTGTTGGTTCAGTTCTCTCGAGTCTAATCTTCTTTTATAATAAAGTTTGTAAAAAATGTTCTAATAAACAATTTCAAACATTTCGGGCAGAACATTTTATTTTGCTTAAAAGATTTTTTTTTTTAAATTTAAAGTTTTTGTTAGAGTAAATGTATCAACTGGTTTTACTTCCTTGAACAGTTTCTACTAGCGCAAACTATTTAGGGTTTTTGTTAGAGTACACATTTCAACCATTTTTACATCCTTTGAATAGTTTCACAACATTTGACAACCACAAATCTTGTATAAATCATTCCTTGCTGTGTAGAATCTAAGTCATCTTTTTACACTAAAAAAATAAGTTCACATTGAATATTTTTAATTATTGGGGACACCTATTACCATAAAGCAACACAAACATGCCAAAATTCAATAATACATGAAAAGAGACTTCAGAAAATAATCTTCCATGTAAGATATTACATTTATTAGTTGAAATCTGCTTAATGCTTTCGAAGAAAAATTGGTTCGTTGATTCCTAGATGTGGATGGATCAAATGCCTTTGTTCTTTTTAGAATTTGACTTTTGTTTCATTATCTTTCCCGCACTCTACCATAGCCGCTACAAAGGGGTCTGTCTAAAATAGTGTCTTCTGCTTCTTTTGTGATAGTTTTTCCATATCATTGGAGGAGGCTCGTGGAAAATGATGATGATGATGATGATCATTATCATCCTTGGGAAAGCTCTGTGAAATACTATTTCTCAGTTGTAGTTTTCTTTCTCCTTGTTAATTCTAGTTTTTTTAATATTTGAAATTGTTACAACTCTCAAGACGATGAAGAATTGGAAGCCATGACTGACTGAATAATAATACTACATAGAAAATTACATGAATGAAGGAAGCACTAATGATAATAATGGAAGAAAGGGAACTCCTATCACACACTATGGGGAATGCACAAGTTGAAAAATAATGAGGTATTTGCATTCTTCATGGTCTTGGTAGTTGTGGTCATCTGATTTGCTATGTAGTATTATCAGTTCTTCATCATCCTCGCAGTTGTGGCCATCTTGTCCTCCACCTCACAAAGGATTAATACTACCAATTTCAAAAGTAAAAAAAAATGGAATTAGCAAGGAGAACAACTACAATAACAAGAAGTAGTATTTCACGCAGCTTACCGGAAGATGATGATCATCATCATTTACTAGCGCCTCCTCCAATGAAAATGGAAAATCTATCACAAAAGAAGCAGAAGAAACTATTTCAGATGGATCCCTTTGTAGCAGCTATGAAAGAGTGCGGGAAAGATAATGAAAGAAAAGGGAAGTATAAAGGTTTTGTATCTTCATCTAAGATTCTGAAAAGCATAAAAGCATTGGAGATATCTTCATCTAAGATTCAACAAACCAATTTTTTTCCAAACCATAAAGTAGATTTCAACTTACAAATGTAATATTGTAAAGGAAATATTATTTTCTGAATTTTTTTTCATGTATTATTGAATTTTGGCATGTTTGTGTTGCTTTATGATAATATCTGTGTCCAATAATATAAATATTTAAGGTGAAGTTATTTTTTAATGAAAACAGATGATTTTGATTCTGAAACATTAAGGGATGAGTAATATGTGTAGAATTTTGAACCTGGCCTATCCTCTATAAACCAGCTGATTAGCAAACAATAATAGGAAAAAGAAGAAATTGCAAAAAGAAATAACAATTCTGAATAAAAAACAAAGTGCCTTGTTTTTTTGGAATTGCACACACACCAATATCTTTATTGAAGCTTAATTAAAAATTACATAGAGGCTATATATATAAAGAATTTGCAGGGTAGAAGAATTAATAATAATTGTAGTTATAAATATATTCCTAGCATTGCATGGAAAGCTACTAAGGCTCTCAAACTAAAAAAAACAAACTACTCCCTAAATTAAGAATACAATAAGTGCATGCACAACATGCTTTATTTACTAAAAACAAATTCATTGAAAAAACAAAACTAAAAATAGTCCTAAGGATTAATGCATGTTGGAGTACATGCTTTATTTGCATGAATAAATAAAAAACTATTAACTAAACTAATCTAGCTGCATGCTAGAGCAGCATCAATTATCAACATACTCCTCCTTGATGTTGAGAGGGCTGAAAATCTTATCTCATAGTGCTATAAACTGAGCTTTCACAACTGCTTTGGTGAATATATCTGCTAGCTAATCCTGGGTGTTGATGTGCTTCAATTCGACATCCTTCTTCTGCACCAAATCTCGTATGAAGTGATATTTCAAATCAAAATGCTTTGTTTTGCTGTGATGAACTGGATTCTTGGCTAACTTGATGGCACTCACATTGTCACAATAAATTACTATAGGCTGAATTTGTTTTTGTCCAATTTCTTCCAAAACTTTTCTGAGCCAAAGAGCTTGTGTACCTGCTGAGGTAATTGCAACATATTCCACTTTTGTAGATGAGAGGGCAACAATACTTTGTTTTTCTGAGCTCCAGTTAATTAAACCAAAACCAAAAGAAAAACAATTTCCTGATGTAGATTTACGGTCATCCATACTACCTCCCTAATCTGAATCACGAAAGCCTACAAGATTGAACTTTTCAGAAGAGTAGTAATGAATACCAAAACTTCAATTCCCTTTCACATACCTCAAAATCCTCTTGGCTGCCTTCATATGTATTTCAAATGGATTTGTCATATACCTTGAAACAAGTGAAATTGAATAGGCAATATCAGGCCTCGTGTGGATTAGAAACATCAAGCTCCCCACAATACTTCTGTAAGCTATCTCATCAACTAAATCAGCACCATCATCTCTACATAACAAATCTCCATGAGCACTTAGAGTGAAGGCAGGGTTACAATCAGTCATATTAAATTTCTTCAGCATATCCTGTGCATACTTTGTTTGACAAATGAAAATCTCATCCTTACTTTGATATACCTCCATTTCAAGAAAATATTTCATTAGACCAAGATCTTTCATCTCAAATTCTTTCATCATAGCATCTTTGAATTCATCTTTCATCTTATAACTACTACCCATATACAAAAGATCATCAACATACAAACTTATGATGAGAATATCAGTACCTTCTTGTTTGTAGTATAGGGTAGGATCACTCTTACTTCTCTAGAAGCCATTCTCCTAAAAGTATCCATTAATCTTGGCATACCACACTCTTGGTGCTTGCTTGAGGCCATACAAAGCCTTCTTCAACTTGTGGACATAATTATCTTTTCCTTCCACTTCAAAACCTTGTGGCTGCTCCACATATACTTTCTCTTCTAAGTACCCATTCAAGAAGGCACTTTTCACATCCATATGATGTATGCTCCACTTCTTCTGAGCTGTTAATGAAATTAGCATTGTTATGGTCTCTTGTCTTGCTACTGGTGCAAATGTCTCTTCATAGTCAATTTCATACTTCTGTGTGAAGCCTTTAGCAACTAATCTTGCCTTGTGTCTTTCAACACTCCCATCACTGTTAAATTTAGTCTTGTAGACCCATTTGGTGCCAATCCTTTTTTTGTCATGTGGAAGTTTTGTTAACTCCGAAGTGTCATTCCTGTGAATGGAATCCATCTCTTCTTCCATGGCTTTCACCCAAACCTTATTAGTACATGCATCTTCAAAACATGATGGTTCAAAATCAGCCTTGGCTAATAAAGAAAAATTCACTGTCTCACCTATTGGGTTTTCTTCATGTACTTGATTTCCACTCTTCTAGTAGATATCACTCAATCTCCTTACTTTCCTTGTAGAAATTTGAGAAGAAGCTAGACTTGAACTTGGTACTAAAGAACTTGATGAAGGATTGCTTGGTGGAGTTAAACCACCAGATATAGAAACATTAGTTGGCTGCTCATGATCAATATCAGAAATTATATCATCATTCAAAATAGATTTTGGCTTCTCAACATGGCCTTTTTGATGACCATAAACTCCCCCTTTATCAAAAGTCACATCTCTTGATACAATAAGCTTGTTAGTGAGGGGATTATACAATCTATAAGCCTCGCTTTTCTCACTATATCCAATAAAAATACATGACTCACTCTTTGCATCTAACTTCTGTCTATTCTGATCAGGTACATGCACATAAGCCAAACAACCAAAAACTTTGAAATGATTAACATTAGGCCTTTTACCATACCAAGCTTCATAAGGAGTCATGTTTTCTAGTGCACTGGTGGGGCTACGATTGAGGATGTACACAGTTGTAGCAACTGCATCTCCCTAATAAGAATTGCTCAATCCCTTGGTTTGTAACATGCACCTTGCCATTTCAACCATAGTATGATTCTTCCTTTCAGCTACTCCATTTTGTTGAGGTGTGTATGCAGTAGTGAGTTGCCTCTTGATGCCATTAAAATCACAATAACTTTGGCAAACCTTTGAGCAAAACTCTCCTCCATGATCAATCCTTAAACATTTGATCTTGTACCCCTTCACATTTTCCACAAGGGCCTTTAACTTCTTGAATGTATCCAAGGCTTCATCTTTGGGCTTTAAAAAATATACTGAACAATTTCGTGGGTAATCATCAATAAAAGTGATGAAATATGATGACTTACCCAAACTCTTAGTCTACATAGGACCACATATATCTGAATGAACAAGCTGATGTGGGTGATGAGCCCTCCATGCATTGCCCTTTGGAAACTTTTCCCTTGCATGCTTTCCTTTAGCACAACCTTCACAAACCTCTTTGTGTTCTTCAACATTGGGCAAACTAGAAACTAATGCATGTGAGGTTAGAAACTTCAAATTGTGAAAATTTAAATGCCCATACCTAAGATGCCATAACCAAATTGAATCCTCATAAGCCATATTTGTCAAACTATTGTTATGTTCACTAAACCTCAAGGGGAACATCCTATTTCTTGTCATAGGAACAATAGTGATCACCCTATTACCCTTATTCTTGTAGAGTCTTCCAGGCATCTTTGGCAGTTGTTGTTCCTGATATTCTTGGAAATAAGCTCTTATCAAGAGCTATCTGAATGTGAAACAAAGCTTGAGCATTATTTTTCCTTGCTTCCTTTCTTGCTGTTCTTTCATTGGTGATAAGGGCATTCCAATCAGTTGTCTCTTCATAACCTAGTTCAATAATCTCCCACAAATCTTTTCCAATCAAAAAGGTCAACATCTTAATGCCCCAATAATCATAATCATTCCCATCAAATTCTGGAACGAGCATATGGTTAGAATTCGACATGTTTAACTTTGGCGAAATTCCAACAATAAAACTTTAACCCAAAACAATTTTACCTACTCTGATACCACTTGTAGAATTTTGAACCTAGCCTATCCTCTCTAAACTAGCTGATTAGCAAACAATAATAGCAAAAAGAAGAAATTGCAAAAAGAAATCACAATTCTGAATAAAAAACAAAGTGCCTTGTTTTTTTGGAATTGCACACACCAATATCTTTATTGAAGCTTAATTAAAAATTAAATAGAGGCTGTATATATAAAGAATTTGTAGTCTACAAGAATTAATAATAACTGCAGTTCTAAATATGTTCCTAGCATTGCATGGAAAGATACTAAGGCTCTCAAACTAAAAAATGCAAACTACTCCCTATATTAAGAATACAATAAGTGCATGCACAACATGCTTTATTTACTAAAAACAAATTCATGCAAAAAAAAAAACTAAAAATAGTCCTAGGGATTAATGCATGTTGGAGTACATGCTACTATTAACTAAACTAATCTAGCTACATGCTAGTGCAGCATCAGTTATCAACAATATGTGTATCTAATATAAGAGCTGCCTGAAGGTGTAGTCTTTGTCAAATGTTGTTAGAATAGTTGGTTCTAACAGAAACTAAACAAAATGAATTAAAAAAATTGCATAAAATGTTTCTCTCTTCATTTGAAATTGTTTATTAGAGTCTTTTCAGAATCTTTATTGTAAGGGAAGTTTAGACTCAAGAGAACTCAATACAAGTCTACTAAGTCTGGGTTACTGACAAGGGCCATTTCTAATTAAAAAAATAACATATAATTAAGCATGAATTGACTTAGATTTATTCTAGGATTGCAGATTTTTAAAGAATCTTAAAGAAGAGACTTCCTTTGGAAATAAATAATCAATGTAATATATATAATATTCTTTTAAAAAGATTGTCCAAACATCCTTAGTAAACTATTGGTTGAGTTCTCCTGAGTCTAATCTTCTTTTATAATAAAGTTTGTACAAAATGTTCTAATAAACAATTTCAAACATTTTGGGTAGAACATTTTATTTTGCTTAAAAGATTTTTATTTTTAAGTTTAAAGTTTTTGTTAGAGTAAATGTATCAACTGGTTTTACTTCCTTGAACAGTTTCTGCTAGCGCAAACTATTTAGGGTTTTTGTTAGAGTACACATTTCAACCATTTTTACATCCTTTGAACAGTTTCACAGCATTTGACAACCACAACTCTTGTATTACTCATTCCTTGCTGTGTAGAATCAAAGTCATCTTTTTACCTTAGAAAAATAACTTCACCTTGAATATTTTTTATTAGTGGGGACACCTATTACCAGAAAGCAACACAAACATGCCAAAATTCAATAATACATGAAAAGAGACTTCAGAAAATAATCTTCCATGTAAGATATTACATTTATTAGCCGAAATCCGCTTAATGCTTTGGAAGAAAAATTGGTTCGTTGATTCCTAGATGTGGATGGATCAAATGCCTTTGTTCTTTTCAGAATTCACCTTTTGTTTCGTTATCTTTCCCTCAATCTACCATAGCTGCTACAAAGGGGTCCTTCTAAAATAGTGTCTTCTGCTTCTTTTGTGATAGTTTTTCCATATCATTGGAGGAGGCCCGTGGAAAATAATGATGATAATGCATTATTATCCTTGGGAAATCTCTATGAAATACTATTTCTCTGTTGTTGTTGTCTTTCTCCTTGTTAATTCTATATTTTTTAATATTTGAAATTGTTACAACTCTCAAGGTGATGAAGAATTGGAAGCCATGACTGACTGACTAATAATACTACATAGCAAATCAGATGAATGAAGGAAGCACAAATGATAATAATGGAAGAAAGGGAACTCCTATCACATGCTATGGGGAATGCACAATTTGAAAAATAATGAGGTATTCACATTCTTCATTGTCTTGGTAGTTGTGGCCATCTGATTTGCTATGTAGTATTATCAGTTCTTCATCATCTTGGCAGTTGTGGCCACCTTGTCTTCCACCTCACAAAGGATTAATACTACCAATTTCAAATGTAAAAAAAATGGAATTAGCAAGGAGAATGACTACAATAACAAGAAGTAGTATTTCACGCAGCTTATTGGAAGATGATTATCATCATCGTTTACCAGGACCTCCTCCAATGAACATGGAAAATCTATCACAAAAGAAGCAAAAGAAACAATTCTAGATGGATCCCTTTGTAGTAACTATGAAAGAGTGCAGGAAAGATAGTGAAAGAAAAGGGAAGTATAAAGGTTTTGTATCTTCATCTCAGATTCTGAAAAGTGCAAAAACATTGGAGATATCTTCATCTAAGATTCAACAAACCAATTTCTTTCCAAACCGTAAAGTAGATTTCAACTTACAAATGTAATATTGTGAAGGAAATATTATTTTGCTGATCTTTTTTTCATGTATTATTGAATTTTGGCATGTTTGTGTTGCTTTATCATAATAGCTGTGTCCAATAATATAAATATTTAAGGTGAAGTTATTTTTTAATGAAAATAGATGATTTTGATTTTGAAACATTAAGGGATGAGTAATATGTGTATCTAATATAAGAGCTACTTGAAGGTGTAGTCTTTGTCAAATTTTGTTAGAATAGTTTGTTCTAACAGAAACTAAACAAAATGAATTAAAAAAATTGCATAAAATGTTTCATTGACAAGGGCCATTTCTAATCAGAAAAATAACATTTAATTAAGTATGAATTGACTTAGATTTATTCTAGGATTGCAGATTTTTATTGAATCTTAAGGAAGAGACTTCCTTGGAAAATAAATAATCAGTGTAATATATATAATATTCTTTTAAAAAGATTGTAGTAATTTTGTTGGGAAATATATATGTAATATATATAATATCCTTTTCAAAAGATTGTCAAGGTACTTGCAATTTCTCTTTCAGATATTTCTTCCTCTATTACTTCATATGACTGCCCTTTGTCCACACAAGATGTACATGGTTTTCTTACTACACCAAGAGATTTTGATTATCTATTTGAATATTGATGTTATTTCCAACTCTTCAAGATGCAATCGGTGGCAAGGTATGGGATGTGATATAAGTTTAACTGCTTGTATTCTTTTTCAATATCAATCTTGGCTTTTACTATAAAGAGGCTCACTTTGTTATTATTGAAAATCTAAGTTAGACTAATTTGCCTCCTGCTTCAATTATAAGATATATATCTTATTTGGTATTCTTGAAATTCTAATGATCTGTCAATTATCTAAAAGATGATCATATCCGTTCTGTTGTTTTCTTTTCTTTAACAATGTGGTCATTAAAGATGAAATGTTTATTATTCATATTTAAAAGATATTTATATAAAATCCATAGTCCAAAGCACTTCTTTTTATGATCTTTTACTTCGATTGCCCCCAATCCTTATTTCATAGAATTAGCAGATTTCTAATAAGAAAAGTTTTTTTTTTTTCAGACATATATGAAAAATTAGTCCTTGTTTCAAATAATTAGTAGATTTTTAGTAAGAAAAGTTGATTTTCTTTTCCCAGGTACATACTGCACTCAGAACTTCAATAAATTCAACAAGTTATCTGACCACCACCTAATTGGTATCCCACTGCACTGGATCGCTCTCCTTTTTCGGTAGTGTGATCTACAGATTGTACACATTTTATGCAATTTATGTAATTCATTTAGCCTGCACAATTTCAAATGCAGAACATTTTATGCAATTTTCGTAATTCATTTTGCTTAGAATTTTTTTTTTCAAGAATTTAGAATATCTATTAGAGTAAGTGCTTCAACCGTTTTATTTCCTTTGACGAGTTTCTGTTAGTGCAAACTATTCTTATAACATTTGACAATGACTACACCTTCACCACAACTCCTGTATTAGATACTCATATTACTTATTCCTTAGTGTTTCAGAATCTGAATCATCTTTTTACATAAAAAATAACTTCACCCTGAATATTTTTATTATTGGAAAACAAATACATGTTAAAATTCAATAAGAAATGGAAAGAGACTTCACAAAATAATCTTTCCATTAAGAGGTTATAAATATGTTACATTTATAACCTGAAATTCACTATGTTTTGAAAAAAAATTGGTTCGATGGACCCTAGATGAGGATGGATCGAATGCATTTGCGCTTTTCATTATCTTTCCTGCACTCTACCATAGCTGCTACAAAGGGATACCTCTAAAATAGTTTCATCTGCTACTTCAGTGATAGCTTTTCCATATTCCTTGGATCAAGTGGTTGAAGATGATGATGATCATGTTCATCCTTGGGAAAGCATAGTGATATACTACTTCTGGTTGTTGTAGTCGTTCTCCTTGCTAATAGCTTTTTTTGATATATGAAATTGTTATTGCCATATAGGAAGTCAGATGAATGAAGCTACAATGAAGAAAGATCATCATCATCATCATTTTCCACCGCCTCCTCCAATGAGTATGGAAAAGCTATAACAGAAGAAATGAGAGAAACTCTTTCAGAGGCATCCATTTGTAGTAGTTATGATAAGTGTGGGAAGATAATAATAGAAAAGGGAAGCGTAAAGCTTCTGTATTTTTCTGAAAAGCACAAAGGCATTGGATCCATCTTCATCTAAGATCCAGCGATTCAAATTTTTTTTCAAAGCATAAAGTGGATTTCAGCTTATAAATAAAATATATATTTTCTTAAAGTCTTTTTTCATGTATTATTGAATTTTGGTATGTTTGTGTTGGTTTATTGTAATAGAAGTTTTTAATAATATATTTATTAAGTAAAACAATGGCTTTGATTTTCAAACACTAAGGAATAAGTAATATGTGTATCTAATTCAGGAGTTGTGGTGAAGGTGCAATCTTTGTCAAATGTTGGTAGAATAATTTGCGATAACAAAATAGTTCAAAAGAAGTAAAAATGCTTAAACCATTTGCGTTAAGAAAAACTCTATATGTTTTGAAGAAAAAAATTAAAAGCAAAATGAATTAAGAAAATTACATGAAATATTATGCATTTGAAATTGTTTATTAGAACATTTTCTACAACTATTATTGTAACATAAGATTGGACTCAAGAGAACTTAACACAAAGTATACTAAATTTGGGCCATTGATAAGGGCCATGGGAGATTTTAGTCTCACAAGAGTAAGGTTGTTCAAGTTTGTTAGTGTTTAATTGCTTCACTATGAGGTTCATGTAAGGAACCAATGTGAACAGTTTAATAACTGCATTGAATAGAATTATTGGAAGTGCAAAGGATGAGAATAGAAAAATGTAAAGAGTGTCGAGGAAAGGGATGCATACGACATGGTTAGGAGTCATGCCACTGATATGTGCGAGAGGTAATCGAAACTAAGGTGTTATGAGATGACCTTCATCTCACCCACATTGGAAATGTGGTCTGCATATGGTAGAAGTCTATGTATGAGGTAGACGGTAGACAGTATTGAAAAAATGCAACATGAGATGAGACCCTTTCATAAAATTAATAGCAGCTGGCAAAGAAATGGTTGAATGGTTGTTAAGTTGAGATTGAAGCCTAGTTTCTAGTGATTTTGGTAAAGTTTTTAAGGTAAGAATTACCATGTTTAAAAGTTTCTTTATTTGTGATGTCGTAATCTATTATGATTTTAGAGGCTACAACTTCTATAAAATACTCCCTCCTTGTATTGTTTATGTAAATTAAAATATAACTTCTCTATAGAAATAAATGATGATATAGTAGATATAAAATAAATAAATAAAATTTATGCCTTAAATTGAATTTATATTTTGTGACTGATTTAAATCTACAATCTTCAAGCACCTTGAACCAAAACCAAAAAAAAAAAATAGGGCCCACAACCCATGAATAAACAAAATAAGGCACCCACTTTTTGAGACTAACGAGCTGAAACACTCCAACGTAGACTACCCTAGAAGCAAATTTTTTGAAAAAGCAAAGATACGAAAAGCAAATTTGTTTAAGGAGATAAGTAGAAGCATTTATTGATAGGATTCTCCCCATTATTAACATGTGTAGAATTAACATTTTATATAGAGGTAGCCATGATATAAGATGTATATATAGGATCATTAGGCAAATTTGTAGGAATGAAAGGCTCAACTTGATTCATAGGATTTAAATAACGAAGGAGTTCAACTTAATTTTTTATTGTCATAACATTGTCATTCACAATAAGATCAATAATACAAAGCACATTTATACCTTGCTTATCATTTTGAATCAAACTCCTTAAATCATCAATAAATGGTTTCCTCTCCTCCCAAGTGCTCTTTACTTAAAAATTGTTGGAGACTTCTATTGTTAGTAAATAATTCCCAATTGTTCAATAGTCACTTGAGTTGAAGAGTTACTTCCATCATGATAAATAGGAAGGCAAGGATTCTCAACAGTGTTAAGAAAAATGTTGTATAGGTAAAGGGGATTCATCCAAGCTTCCATGGAATAGGAAAGTCAACTTAGGGTCAATACTCTTAGTATTTAAACTTTGTAAGACATAAGTCTATTAATTCTTCTGATAAAGATATTATATTTGGGACAAAGATTAAAAAAAAAAAAAAGGGAAAAGGTAATGAAATATATTTTTACTCACTATGCCTCTTATAGAACTGATAATGCAAAATATTATAGTAAGAGAATTGATTAAACAATGCTATTTACCATGAAGAGAAAATCAAGATCCCCTTCTCAAAAATTATTGCAGACTTCCCAATTGTTGGTAAATCATTCCCAATAGTCACTCAAGTTGAAGAGTCACCTCCATCATGAGAAATATGTAGCCAAGGATTTTCAACAATGTTAAGCAAACTCTTGTGTATGTAAAGAGGATTCATCGAAGCTCCCATGGAATAGGATAGTCAACTTGTGCCCAATACTCTTAGTATTCAAATTTAGTAAGCCACAAGTCTATTGATTCTTCTCATCAAGATGTTGGATTTGGGACAAAAATAGAAAACCCAGACACAAAAAGGGAGAGGTAATGAAATATATTGTAACTCACAATGCCCCTTATGCAATTGATAATGAAAAAGTTATAGTAAAATAATTGATTAACTAGTGCAATTTACCATAAGGAAAAAATCAAGAACCAGGAGACGGTGATGGAACAGATCAATGAAAACCTAAGAGTGGTTATTGCAGTTAACAAGGTAGCCATGACAAACAACACAGAGGAACTTTAGTGACTAAATAAAAATTTTCAATCCCTCAATGTATCCCCCTCACCTACTCATTCCTCCTCCTCCATATCCAACTATGGTAAAGGAAATAAGGAAAAGGTGTCTAATTTGGAGAATGATATTGAGGCCATTATGGGACCATCAGCTTGCATGCACAACAAGGACAAAGGTAACTTGGTTAATTCTAGAATTATTGAGGAATTATCCTCGATCTTAATATGAATGTTATAGATAAAATGCTAAGTTTGTACAAATGTTAAACAATACCATGTAGTTTCTAGGTAGTTGGACCCTATTTCATTTTGTTATTTTTCTACTGGCCCATTGTAGCTTAGCATCTTGTTCATCCTTGTGATTGGTTTTGTTTTACTATGTTTTTGGTCCATATGAAACCTATTTTACTCTAATAAAAAATAATACATTTTGCCAATAAAATAATCTAATAAAGCACTTAATTAAGAAAAATGAATTATAAAAATGATAGATTTTAACTATTAATGCTTCTAAATATAAAAAAGATATGCAATAAAACTCAAATCTGAGCATACAAAAAAAAAATTATGCATTGAACAAATCAAGCTCACCAAAACTTAATAGTGATGAAATAGGGTTTACTAGTCTAATCACGCCAACTAAGAATCAAACTTAGTGACATGAACATACATTGGGAAAACAACCAATAGTCCCAACATTAGACCTAAGGGTTGAGCTAGGCATAATGGTTGCTTGTTGGCATTTTTTTGTGTGTAGGTGTAATTGGATAAGATATAATGGTTAAATGAAAGGACTAGGACTAATGATGAAAAATTCAGAGTAATCAGTATAAGCAAAAATCTACTAATTAGATATGTACACTTTGAGTACAAATATGGAAATGTGAGTCAAATAGGAACCTATATCTACAATCTAAGCTCAAAATTGCTAGAATATAGAGCTAGGCATAATAGTTTTGAAGGTGTTCAATGCAAATACTGATAATATATGTAGGGTCAAGATGTTTCTCAAAATATTCTCTTCATGTTTCATGAGAAAAGTGTCAAATATTGTTCAAAAATAGTCACCATCTAGAGATTCCAACTTCATAAAAATTTGGTTCTATTTTTGTCATTTTGCACTTTCTAGGTCTATATTATTTCTTTACTAAAATTGCAACTTACACACACAAGAGAAAAAATGTTTTTGGGTTGATAAGAGTTTGCCTAGGTCAAACACTAGGTTTGAAATTAACACTATAATTATGAATGAAATAGAAAAGAGATCCTTTCCTTGCAAGGTGTGGAGGTTCATTTGTGAAACAAAATGTTAAATTCAAATTTTATACCTTCTTTTATGAATATCATTTTCCTTGATGTCTTCATAAAAAAGGTTGATGTTTCTATGTAGGAATCATCCATTTTTCATATATTTTTTTATATTATGGATGCCATCTTGAATACTTAAAAATTTGAATAGTCAATCTCTCCTTCACTACCTTAATATTATTTGATTTCATTCTCAATAGGAATTATCTTGGAAATTTGTGGAGAGATGTTTCAAATGAGTGGATATGATTATATTTTCTACCTATCCACATGAAATATGCTGAAAATTATGAAGAAAGTCAACATTGAATTTAATTTCCCACTTAGCTTTTTCGACCATTGAAGGACTCAAATTTGGGCCCATTTAGCCTAGACTATGGAACCCAGTGCCCTTTCTCTTTCCCTTTGGACTAGACAAAGGCCCAAAAGTCAAAAAAAAGACAAGAGATAATAGATTTGATACTAGTTTGAGAAAAATCGAGCATAATCAAGGCATAAAAGATAGAAACATTGAAGGAAACCTTAAATGAGAATGAAACTATATCAGGATACAATTTATGACACTATAGAAGCATATAAGATTAGTAGCATTAATGAAAGTAGAAAAAAAAGATTCTAGCACATATTATTAAGTATTACATAGATATAAAACCTATAAGTCTAGTGGAGGGAATATATATTTAGAAGATGTAATTATTCCAAAAGAATTAAAAATACAAGAATAATATGGAAGAAACTAGTCATTCTTTTTTAGTCATTCATGTCAATATATCTAGGATTTGCATCTAATATGTTTTCTCATGCTGAATTAATCTTATAAGTAGGTTTAACTCCTTTGAATGTTTACCTTTTTTTTTTATAAAACTTAACTTTCCATTCATACGTGAAAATTTAGAAAAGAAATTATACATTACTTAGCCTATTGTATTAAGCTTTCATATTGAACCGTTCTTATGAATTTTATATACTTTCCAAAATTTAATAGTGACATAGAGGTATGGAATGAATACTATCTTCTTAATCCACCAATATTTCATATTGAATTTCATTTCTAATTTTTAGTTTCAATTTTCAGTTCATTCAATCCATGTAGAATTGGACATATTATACGTTCCTTTATTATTTTTATTTTGTATGATTCTGATCATATTGTATAAATTATGAGGTTAGATGTGTTTATTTGATATCTATTATAGGTTAAAAAAACTCAAAGAGCTATAATAGTTTCTAGTAGCTAGAGATTTGCAGTAATAATGCTAAAGCATCCTCCTCCTTGATGAAATTTTATGCTCTTTTGTCACTCTTATTATTTGTTAAGTTTCACTAGATATTAAGTTCAAGTGTGGAATATGACTGGAGATAAATGTTTGATACCTCATTTCCAAAATGCCCATATTGGTTAGAAAAATCAGAAATGCTTCATTTAGGACTTTGTGTAAATTCAACTTGGAAGAGGGTATTGGACAACTATTGAGAATTTTATGTCATCCTTATGAGGTTAATTTTCTCATCTATTCTCAGGGCATCAATTTATGAAATTTTCTATAATTTTTCAATTGATATCAATTCTATGTATTTGAAGTCTTTTTTACCAAGGTTTTCATTACTTTTTTTCATAATTTTATATTTTGGTAAAACTATTGAATTTATGATTATTTCTATCTCAATTTTATAATGGTATTCAAGAGTGCAAAATAATTGAAACTTGAAAGTTCTATTTGATAAAAATAATTAATAATTATTATACTTTTAATGAATAAGATATTGAGTGTAATTTTAGTTAAAAACACTTTAAAATCTCTGTGCAAATTATTTATTTGTTCACCCTCTAGTTTCTTAACTGCTTTCATAATGATTCCTTCCCAAATACATGGCGAGTGAATTCACTTTATTTCTCGAATTGATTGGCATTTAAATTGTTTAGATCTCATGATTATCTTGCTAATAACCACAAAATGTAAAATTAAGTTATAAAATTTAGTTGATACAATGGGATTAATTATAATCCATATGAATCAAAAAAAAATTTCAATCCATATGAAAATTAATTTCATAGAAGGGTAGTTGAGCACCATTCATGTTTTTAGTCGGATTTTTTTTAGTATTTTTTTTTTGGTGTGTTTTTACAGATATTTTTTTTTATGTTTCAGGATTTGATCTTTCAATATGAATATGGATATAGAAATTTTTGAATGTTCTCATCCAAAATCTCAATCTGGGTTGGGGGCAAAGGAGGGGGAAGGAGGTGGGGGATAAGCCCTTGCAAGGTTAGGGGGATTTTCCTCCAATGGGGTTTTGGGGAAACAACTTTGAAAGTCACATTTTATTTATAATCCATTGTTAATCTTGACCATTTATTATTAGGTCATATATCTCACAATAGATATATTGTGTGCTATGATTTCCTTATATGAAATCCCTATTTTATGAGGGCATTTTATTATGAATATGTATTGTGATGTATATTTAGAGTCTAATACTGATGGAGTTGCTCCTAGGTATTCATTAGTTATACTTTTGTGAGAAGCTTGCTGCAAAAGTATATAGTAATCTATTATTGTTTTCCAAATAATATATTGGATAAATTTTAGAGTGTGGGGTTTTTCTCTTGAAACAATTTTCCCCATGTAAATCACTATGTTGTGGTATGCATGTTGTTTATGTTTATTTCTATAATTGTTCTAAAGATCTCAAATTTTTTATAGAACCCTCCTATCAAGGTTAGTGCAGGAAATCGTTCCACTACCTTAACTTTATAACAAGTAGTATCGGAGCCCAATCACCTTTGTTTTATGTTGTGTGTTGCTGAGATTTTTTGAACAAATATATATTTGAATGGGAGATTGTACACAAGATATTTTGTGATATTGTTGTAGACATTTTTAGAATGAAAATTTTTCATAGAGCATATAGGTGGAGAAATTTTATAGAAATAATTTTTAGATGTGTAAGCTAGAGATAGAGGATTTGTTAATAGATAATAATTTATGTATTGCTCTTGATGATAATTTCTCAAAATCTATAGATCCTACATCAACTACTGACTATAATATTATGAACTATAAATCCAAGCATTTAATAATATTTTGCTGGAGTGACTATTTTAACCAATGCCCACGAATAATCTTGCAGAAAGAAGCTATGGAAGATACTTGGTTTGATGTATCAAGCCAAATATTTAGTGAAAAATATTTTCTTGAGGAAGAAATTGCATTCCTTGAGAAAGAAAGAGGGTGGATGAATTATAGACCACCTCACCTAGAAGAATTCAATATTTGTGTGCTTCAATTTTCATCTATTGGTGTCAAAATAGATGAGAAGGAGATATGCTAGAACTCTTTTTCACGAGTGTTATTATAGTACTTCTATTATTTTGAAGACTAAAAATGTGGCAGCTTCATTTATTTTTGAACAAATGAGAAGGAAGGTATCTATTAGTACCAAGGAGTTCCTCAATGTTTATGAAAAAACTAAGGGAAAAGGAAAGAATATTGATAAGTATGATAAATCCAAGTCAAAGGGGACATCCAAAGCTCCTAGAAAGTCCAAAGTTATTTTCTAGAGTTATTGGTAAATCTAGAAATCACCTAAGGAGTGCAAAGAAGAAAAAAAGAAGACAAATAAGAAATTTAATTTTGATAATAAGTTTGAGAAGGAAGATGGTGATGCATCTATTACAACTTTGGACACTCATCCGAGTAATGTTGCATTCTTAATTAACTCAAGTGCACCTTTTCATATGATCTTTAATAGATTTTTTTTCTTTCTAATACGAATAATTTAATGTTGGTAAGGTGTAGTTGGGTGATGATTCTCATCTAGATATTGTTGGCCATGTTAAAGCTGAAATTAGGCTTCTTGATCATAGAATAGAAATGACTAATGGTGTGTTGCAAATCCTTCCAAGGACTAGAATGCAATTTCTTGTCTGTGAGTAAAATAATGGATACAAATGTGTATGTAGTTTTTTCTAATGTGGGATGCAAAATGATGAGAGGATCTATGCTGATTTCTAGAGGTGTCATATTTGACACATTGTATCAAATAGATACATACTTTACTAAGTGTAATAGTACTTGTAATTCCCCTCCCTCAGTCAGACTTTGTTTAAACTAGCTTGACTTTGGTTTAATTCTTCCATGGATTATATGACTACATGATACTCTCTAATGTAATGTTTTTTATCATGATTCTAGGATATGGTGGTGGTTATGCATTTTATCTCTATGGGTATTTAGATGCTAGATAATATTATTCAGTACTGACCTTGGATTGACATATCAACTATATGTATATATCTTGTGTTTTTTTTGTTTGTATGGGTTCGATTCTATATGGGGTGCGAGGAGATGATCTTCTATCACCCACTTCGGAGGGACACAAAATCTCATGACTCTCCTCCACTAATGTGCCTATATATGTTGGTGTAATGTGTGTGTGTTTACTTGATGATGTAGCTGGATGTATCGAGCATCGACTCCACCTGAATCTTCAGGTCTGAGCGTTCTCTTCAACTTGATGGTAAAGTAGAAATTGGAGTTATTAGTCAGACCCTTATCATTCTATTGTTATTATGGGAATGAGATCCCCGTTAGATACTCTTCTTCATTGTTCCCCATCATGTTAGTGGTGGCCCTGTTTGTATTTTCTGTTGTTAGTCTTAGTCCCTTACCCTTGTGTTTAGTTTAATGTTTCATTGTCAAGGCAGCATTAATATTAATATTTTCAAGGTGATTAAATATTAAGGATTAATTAATTAATAAAATTAAAAACTATTGCATCAATGTATTAATTTAGTTTGTGGAACTACAAGGTTTAAATTATTTAACTATTAAAAACATGATCATTTTAAGGGAGTTAAATATTTATTTGGTATTTTATTTGTGCTCATAAAATAATCTATTAAAATGTAATTTCTATTTAATTATTTTCAAATTATATTTGCATGAGGGAGAGTTACAAAAGTAATTAATGAGAAAAATTAATTAAAACTTCTCCCATGCATTAGAGAGTTACATTTTGGGAAATTATTATAATCTTCTTTTTGAAGAAAATGGGGGAGGCTCTTGATGTTAAGTTTCCTGTAAGCTTCCTATGTGTGCATGAATATTCTAAAAATGGGGTTTTGAAAATAATTGTGAAAAAGTTGGTTTGAAACGAGGAAATTGGGGAAAAATTTAATTTAATCTCTTTTGAAAGAAATCTGCAATTTTAATTTTTCATTGGGGTTTTTGGATTTCCAAATGATAACTATAGATTTTTATTAATTTTTGGGAAAGATCCAATTTATCATCTTCGTTTGTAAATGTTGCATGATGTTTGTTTAAAATAAAATTTATTATTAAAATAGGGGGTTAGAAAAAAATTAATAGTGAATTTTGTGCTCTTGAAATAATGAATCCAAAAAAACTTATATTACTCTTACCTACAGAAACTTTTGTAAAACTTTCTCTCATAATATATCTACATATATATGTATACGTATGTAGATAGATATATATGTATATGTATATATAGATATATCTTGTAATATATCTACATATATATGTATACGTATCTAGATAGATATACATGTATATTTATATACATATATGTAGATATATATGTATATCTATATGTATATATATACATATATCTATGTGTGTGTGTGTGTGTGTGTGTGTGTGTGTGTACACACACACACACACACATATATATATGTATGTATGTATATATATACACACACACACACACACACACACACACACACACACACACACACACATATATATATATATATATGTACATACATACATATATATGTATATGTATAGATATACATTTTGTATATGGTGAAAATGGAAACAACAATATTGAAAGACTAAATGAATTCAACAACAAAACCCTAGCCTAACAACAACAAAGATCCACCATAACATATGAAGATTACCTAAGATAGTGCAAATCAAATGAAATCACAAAGATTATACCAACACATGTCCAATAGGGTTTGAATCTCCATTCTTCCTATCTCCATTGATCTTGCTTGATATATTTGCTCTCAGATTTTATGTGCGCAAGAGCTCAACAGAGAATGGAAATGCGGTTGCAAGTAGGATCACATATGAAAGTTCAAAAGCGTAGTCGGGGCTGAATGCATAGTGAGTTAGTCAGTTAGCTAGGGTTTGATAATGAAGGAAGCATCTCCTTATATAGAAGACACTATAAGAAATGGAGGGATAAGATTAAGAGGTGTAAAATATAAATGGTCAGCTATGATTAGAGGGTAGGTAGAGGAAATAATAAAATAATAAGAGGGTAGGTAGTATATGAATTAAGAGATGAATGACATGTGTCATGGGTAGAAAAGATTAACAAATTAATTAAATAAATAAAGATTTATTTAATTAATACAAGAAGTGGGATCAGTTAAATAAATAAGAGTATTTATTTATTTAATTTAGGAAAAGGATAATTTAAATAAATAAATAAATGTATTTATTTAAATGAGAAATAAGGCTAGAAGAGGATAAATGAATTAATTAAATAAATAAAGATTTATTTAATTAATAGAAGAATGAGGCTTAGATAATTAAATAAATAAAGTATTTATTTAATTAGACAGGACAATTTTAGGTGTCTACATTTTGCCCCTCTTTGAGACAATGCAACTTGTCGCGTTGTTTCAAAGAAGATAAGATGAACTAATACAAAGTTGCCCCAAGATGGGAATGATATGCCCCCTTGAGAGATTGGATGAAAATATCTGAAAAGATCACAGACAATCTCTCGATAAGAAAGGAAGGCTAGAATGGACTGACCGAATAGGATAGAGTATAGTGTCACGGGATAATGAAGACTGACTCAGGAAATGAGGGCTAGGGCTAGGGTAGTCTATAAGATAGACCACGAGGGGAAAAAATCCTCATTATCATCCACACATCCAAAAGATTAGAGTGCAGAGAGAGAATAGAGTAGCTGCAGTCAACAGCGATGGCATTGGTTCATAGATTCGATCGCGTTCGCCAATTTTAGAGGCCAGCAGATGCAGGAGAGCCGGTAAGTACCACAAAACCTCCTTGTAGTTTGTGGCAATAAATGTTGTCATAAATGCATGTCAAGTAGAGTAATATGTCTTCAAGGTTGAATCAACAGTTCTGTGATAAACATATGTTGTCAATTGAATAAGCTGCTGAGAGGATACACTCAAGCAGGTCCTCTAGGGAAGACTGTGATAGCAAATAGGGCTAGGATTGACAATTCTGTGATAGAACATACACTGCCAATTAGGAAACTACTCAAGAGGATACACTCAAGTAGAGGCCCTAGGATAGGATAGATCGAGGCACTTTGTGATGAACAGGGAGTACCAAAACATAGTACTTTGTGATGAACAGTGAGTACTAATATGAGCAACACTTTGTGATGAACATGGAGTGCAAATATGAGCAACACTTTGTGATGAACAGGGAGTGCAAAAATGTAGTACTTTGTGATGAACAGGGAATACCACTTTAACTGACACACTTGATTTGCTTGACTACAGGAGGATCTACCTATGCTGGAGTCACGGGAGAGATTTCCATTGACTCAGAGGTTACAACCGAAGCTGACATTTGAGGACTGAGCTGCCATTGAGGTTATGGGTTTGAGATATATTTTGTATGTGCCTAAGTTTCGGGCAAACATGGGATTGCTGACTACGCTGGCTGAGAGATGGCACTCAGAGACTTGTACTTTCCATTTGCTGATGGGTGAGATGACAATCACCTTGGAGGATGTATACAGGATTCCGAGGATACCGATCGATGGGGAGTTGATAACCTATGGTTGAGATGGAGATAGGGATGCCCTGAGATGAGTGTTTTAGGATCCAGGACTAGAGATGAGGGCTAGACATGTGGTGTGGGACACAATGACAAAGACTGGATTAGCATTACCAGTAGTGTTGGCAGGAGTGATCAGTGGGTTCCTCTATCCGGATAGGGTGACATGAGGGTTGGCTGTGTAGCCATATGTATTTTGACATCATTATATCATGACACTTATGATTTTGGTATATATATGAGATGAGTCATCCTTGTGGCAGCTATATGCATGTGTACCTATGTGATGTATGTTTCTATGCGGTGCTTATGAAATGGATGCAAATATGTACATGAGGAAATGCAATATTTTTGTTCTTTTATGTTTTTAATGTTATGCATATGCAAATGTGAATGTATGAAATGCAGATGAATATGATAATGTAGATGACTATTTACATGATGAAAATGTAAAAAGTGCTAACATGTGTTATGTGCAAGATGTGATGCAATCGTGATATTTATATGTATGTATGAAATGCTTAATATGTGGTAATGCAGGTGCAACTACATGAAATGCAAATGTTTTTGGCATGTCATTATACTCAGTCATGTGATAACAGGCTACACAGACTCAAGAAGGATGATGGAGGTCAATCAAGAAAGGGGGATGGAAGATAGAAGATATGAAAGTGAAAAGAGCTCCTTGTGTGTTATCATCATTGAGCTTTATTATGGCAAAATAGGTTGTGACAATCAAGGCATATGTTTGACCCAGAAAGTCATTGTACATGTTTGCATGGAGATCAGACAGTCGCAAACAAGGAATGCCCTAGTTCATACTAGACTCACAGTGTCCTCATATCCTTGGACAAGTCATAGCATTACTAAGAGACCATCCACAGATAGCAAAATAAAAATAGGTGATGATACCCCATCCTCGCCTTTCTAGTTAAAGACATCCTAGAGATAAAATCTCTAGTTAGAGACATCCTGGAAAAGCTAAAAGACATGTCACAAAAAGATAAAATAAAAATAAAACCAAGACTCGACACCAACATCCACTGAAGTCCTCAAGTTTAGTGTCTCTTGTCACTTGTATAAGTCTATTTGATTTTGGTCACAATGTTTACTTTCACAAACGGATAGATAGCACTGAACCATAATGTTATCAGAGTCTATTGAAATATTTGATTTGTTGAAGCCCATTGTTGTTGTTGTTGTGTCTCATCTGAAACTAACTGAATCCATGCAACTGATACTTTATTGCAGAGAAGACGAAACTTTATTGTGGATCTATGATGCAAATGTTTCTTTATTGCAGATTGTGCATGGATAGACTGAAGAAAAGTAGAAGAAACTGTACTCCTTGAAACATGTGATGTTCTTAGTTCCACACCTATCACTAGACATAGGATTTGCCTTAGCCACAGATAGGAGTTGATTTATTATGGATGGAAAGAGTGAAAAGGAAGGACTATTATGGATGGCTAACTAATCTTAGGTAGATCAATAACAAGCCATGATGGGAATGGGTAAGTTTATTATAGATGGATAGGTTATGAGTGTGTGCAAAGTGAAGGATGAAGGTGAATACTGAAGGAGGGAGGAGCAATGTCTCTACACATGGCGTTGGTGACCCAGTTTTCACCATGGTACTTACCCAGGGTGCCACCAAAGTGGTTTTCATCATTGGACAAAATGTTTTTCTTTACTTTTTTGATTTTTTTTTTTTTGTGTCACAAGGCACCTGTTTGCCAGGTTTTCACCAAGTAACGATTTTTTATGTTTTATGGTTTTTTTGTTTTTTTTTGTATTTTTGAATTTTTTGATTTTTTTGTATTTTTGAATTAGGATACTCTGAAGAGCTATGTGTAAAACTTGGGAAGGTGCATGTTGTTGATAGGACCCTCCAAAGGTTCACCCTCTGTGGTTGAGAGCTGATATGCACCATATCCATAGACTGCTATAATGATGTAAGGACCAAGCCAATTTGGTTCGAACTTGCCCTTCTTCTCTCTGTCTTGCTGATTTTTAGGATTTTCTTTGAGAACTAAGTCACCCACCTCGAATGTGTGAGGCTTTATCTTATGATTGTAGCTGCATTGTTCCTTGATTGAATGATGTGTAGCTTGAGTGTCTATCTTCCTTGATAAAGGAACTGAGATAGAATTACTAGTGTGTGGACTACACAGGCCCATATGCATGTCACCTGAAGAAGTTTGGGCATCCCTGATAACAAATTCCATCAAGGAAGCTCCATTAAAGGTCCATGATGTATCGCCAGAAGGGAAAGGATGTGTGAAACAAGTGGATGAGTTATGAAGGCTTATGATTGTGAAAATAAGTGAAAGTAGGATAGCATGATGGAGACTTAGGATCAACAAGTATGCTTTTTGACTTAAAATTGTAGAACTTTTGCCCCCAGTTATTTTGATATTAGGGGAGGTCATCTCTTGTTCTTTTTCTTTCATAGGATTTTTATCCTTGACTTTGATTTTTGCAAAGTCCAATAGCTTTTGATTTTGATTTGAACTAAAGGACTTTTCTTTATTTTTGACTTTTAGATTTTTCTTTTCGTAGCTTGATTTTTGATCCGCAATAAGTGAGGGCTTTTGTGATTCTTGTTGATCCAAGTCTGGAAGTGGAGTGGAAATGGAATGAGTGAATGAAATGGTAAAGCTATGTGAGTTCTCAAGAGGGTTGGTGATATGCTCAATAGATTCTTTGTTGGAACCACTCTTAGGACTATTGATATCAATAGTTGCTTGCACCACTAGAGGAGATTTGCATTCAAACTTAGTAGCCACAACACTAGGTGCTTCACACCCAATTCCTTGAAATTTTTTTATAGATTTTTCATGTTGACTGAATACCTTAGGAGATAGTGGGAGTTGATCAACATGAAAGATATACTCACGACATCCCATGTCTTTAATATTGAACTTTTCTTTGATCTCTGCTTGTTTTGATGTAGAAGCTTTCAATGATTCTGGATCCACATATGCTGATGAAGGAATAGCTTCTCGATTGGTTGGAATTGTTATTTCTGATCTAGGTCGCAGATTGTTGCAATATATGAATGGATTTGGGTTAGGTTTGACAGTCACTTCAACTCCATTGTGAGAAAACTTGATACATCGATGATATGTAGATGGGACTACGCTCATTTCATGAATCCATGGACGTCCTAGCAATATGTTGTATGTGAGATCGAGGTCTAGGACTTGAAAAACCACATCTTTTGTAACTGGCCCAACTTTGAGAGGTAAGGTGATTGTGCCCTTAGATGAGTGCTCTTCATCATCATATGCTTTAATGGTGATTTTATTTGTAGCATTCATGACTTTGTCTGAATATCCCAATTGTTTAATAGTGCTTAATGTACAAATGTTCAAACCTACTCCTCCATCTATCAGGACCCATTTTATTCAATGTTTATGTAGGAAGGCTTCAATGTGTAATGGCACATTATGTGGTTGGCTTACAGAGGCGTCATCAGCTTCTATGAATGTAAGGGAGTGTGGAATGGAAAGGTATCCCACCATGGCTTGAAACTAGTCCACGTTCAAATCAGTAGGAACAACAGTGTCTCTCAAGATTTTATCAAGAATGGCTTTATGTGCATGGGATATGAGTAAGAGCTCGAGCATGGAGATGAGCGTGGGTGTCTTCGCTAACTGTTCTACAAGGTCATACTCAGGTTTGGTTGACGAAGAAGTGGTGTTTTTGGCTATAGCACCTTACAAAGTGAGTTTACCTTGATGAGTTGTAACATTACATTCAGAGGTAGGTTTGAAAGAAGATCCAATTCCTTTTAGGACAATCTTGGGTCTTTGGGTAGAATTCTTAGGTGCTTTGTCCTTGATGATAATGGTAGAGACATAATTGTCCATCAAGATGTGATTGATAGTTGAATCATAGTTATAAGATGCTCTGGTATAGTTGGTTTGGTCATCTGTGGCTTTAGCTTTTCCCTTGTCATGTTTTGGGAATGGTTCTTTAAACATCTCATGTTCTTGGTTATATGAGTGTCCTTCAATCTCAATGTCACCTCTATCGATGAGATCTTGTATGATGTTCTTCAGTTGATGACAATTTCCTGTCTTATGTCCCATGCTTTTATGAAATTCACAATACTCATCATCATTCCACCAATTTGGTTTGACCTTTGGCTCATATGGAGGAAAATCTTGAATTGTGATTATCTTGTTTGCCACTAGCTTTTTGAAAACGAACTCAAGTGGTTCTCCCAATGGAGTGTACTTCCTTCGTGACTTGGAAGTTGTTTGAGTATTCACTTGATTGTTTCTAGAGCTTGATCCAAAAAAAATGATTTTGGGTCATATTGTATTGGCATCAACAACACCATCATTGACTGTGTTCTTCTTTTTATTCGAAAATATTGGCTTGTCTTTTCCTTTAAAGTCCTCTTTGTTTTCTTTGAATATTTTGATGACTACTTGCTCAATTAGGACCTTTTCTGTCGCTAAGCCTTTTTAAATGACATCCTTGAAGGTGGACAAACAAGATTTCCTTAGGTCATGCCCAATGTCCTTGTTAACATTTTGGGTGAACATCTCTACCATTTGTTTTTGTGGAACTTCACAAGAGCATCTGCTGGCTAGATTCCTCCATCTTTGTAAAAGTGATGAAAAAGATTGTCCATCCTTTTGTTTGGTGTTGCACAAAGTAGTGACTCATATGTCTGTCTCTATGTTGTATGAGAAATGTTGGATAAATGCCTCTGTTAAGTCACCCCATGACTTAATACCAGGTGGAAGTTGGGAGAACCATTCCATAGCTTGATCACCTAAGCTTTGTGGGAATAATCTCATCAAATATGTCTCTTCTGCTGCTACCTCAATGCAAGCTGTGAAAAATTATCTTATGTGTGCCTTAGGATATCCTTTTCCTCTATAATTATCAAACTTAGGTGTCACAAAGTGTGTAGGAAATGGAGGCATTGGAATGCTCTTGTCAAATGGATAAGGACATATGTCTCTCATTGTGTATGTTGGCTTCAGTGTATTTATGTGCTTCATTTTTTTTGTAAGTCCTTAATTTGTTGTTCCAAATTGTTCTTAGGTAGAGACCGACTTCTTAGACCATATCCCATGCCTAAGGCACTGGGTGGAGGAGGAGCATGTTTCATATATGGATGATATTGATCATACACATGTTCATATGGAGGAGGTCTATAATGATTCTGCGTATATGGACCACTTGGTATAGAGTCATGATGAGGAATGGAATATCTTCTTTGTCCATGTATACCATACTCTACAGGAATGTCATGAGTTTGTTCTAATGTGTTGCCCCCAAATTTGACGTGAGGTTTCCTTGTGTCCAAATTTTGAGCATGCCTTTGAATATCCAATTGATTTGGTTGTTGATCCTTAGCATTGGTATGTGCTTGAAAGCATTTTTCTACATAAGACTTCCATAATGGTCTGCGAAGGTGAGTATCATATGCTTGACCATGTGTATGTGGGACCTCTAGTTTTTGAAACAAAGATGATGGTGATTTAGGCACAAGATATGGTCCTCTATTGCCTCCACTATTAGGCCTCTTGTGATCCATGTTGAGGTGAGGTTGTTGTAAAGGTCGATTTTCCATTATTTGAGACATGTCAGAATCATGAGGTATCTTGGCTCCACTTTGTGCCATCATTTGTAAGAAATATTTTCTATCTCTCCTCATTATTTCCTCAACCAATCGATTGAAACGGGGACCCATAATGGAGTCTTCCACTTTTGCTGAATGTATTGAAATGTTGTCCATATTGTCATTGTGTGTATCATTGTTGTTTATAGTGTCCATGTGCTCAACATTTGGAATGTTTCTATAGGCATTCATGTTAGGTAATGTAGTATGATCAAAATTGAAAAAGACATCATTGTCATACTCATAGGCACTCATGTTTACGGACTCTTGAGCCTATTTAGCTTCTCTCCTAGATTTTTTGGAAACAGGTTTTAACCATGAACTAGGTCTTCACCAAGATGTGTGAGACTAGATGAAAATGGAAAGAGTATGGACGACCAAGAGTTGGATGGAATGTAAATGAATTTGAGGTGTACTTGCAATTTCCAAAGTGTAAGACCAAGTATGTATGTAGTAGAGTAGGCATGGCTTCCAAAGAGATGATAGTTTCTCTTGATGAGGTAAGTTAACCTTTACTCTAAGTAAGACCAAATGAGACCCAAAGGTGATAGACCTTGATGAGGGACCACTTAGCAAAATGTTGTTGTATGTAATGTGTTGACAAAGTATGATGAGGACAAGCAAGTGACCTTTTGACTCAAGTTTAGGCAAATGTGAATGTAATGTAAGGTGTAAAGCAATGATGGACTTTGTGAGACCCAAAGATAGGTTGAATGCTAGATGAAAACTTGAAGAGATAGCTTAGGGAGCTCAAGAATTCTGAAACTAATTGCTCTTGTTTGTTGGCCTGTCAATTTTTCCAATTTGTGAAGTTGTTGTTGTGACCAAATCAGAATTTTTGACTATTTTTCGTGACAAGAGGACACAATGTTGATGAGGACTTAATGTTTGCAAGTGTTTAGACTCAAAATGACTCCAAGAAAAGTGTGTTGTTTGATGTAAAATTGTTTTGCATACACTTGAAGACACAAAAGACACAATGTTTTGTTTTTTGGTCTTGAATGTTTGATTGTTCAAAATAAGACAAGCATAATTCTTATGGTTGGCCAGGATAATAGTTGTTGATCCCACATGGAGTTTCCCCCGAGGCTACGCTATTCAGAGTGGATACTTAGATGCTTGACCCCACTGGCTCCACTCTCGGCACTCACTTCTCAGGGCAGCGAAGCATCAGTCCCCACGAAAACTCCCCATGGTGAACTTTGTATCTCTACTAAGAACCGTATGTGTGTGGGCCACTACCAGAGGTCCGACCTCCTACCCCAACAACTAGAAGGATTTTGGCTTCTAAAACAAAAAGGTGCTAGTAAGGGCATCCACTTGTGTGGCCATACATGCGACACTTTCAGCTCTGTAAATACAGAAGGCTCCTAGCCAGTAGGGGTTACGCCCTACAACTAATCAAATAAATTTGATCAAATGGGTTTATGGGGAGACGTAGTGTTGGTATGAACTAATCAACACACGTTATCCATAGTTTTCACCATAAATATAGTTGTTTATAGTGGTTCGGAAGAGGATGGCTTTTCCTCACAACCACTTGGGTCGTTCTCTCCTCACTAGTAGTCCTAACGATCACATGAGGAGATAGGCCCTCTAAAGATGAAACAAAAAGAGCCTATTTCCCAAGACACAAAAGACACTGGTTCAATTTTAGTGCACCAATTGAAGTGTTTGATAATATATGAAAACAAGGCACAATAAAGATCAAAATAAAATCCTTGTCAAGGTCCTGCAACAAAGATTTACTAGTAGTTTGGATTGTTTCAAATGATCACCCCTTCCTGAAAGCACACAAGTTAGGTAAATTTTAGATCCAAAAGTCTTTGTGAAATAGGGGCCTTCAACAAAACGTTTTGTTGACCAATTCAAATATCTACATAAAAAAATTTCTGCAAAAAACTTTTGATGCCAAAATTTGAAGCTGTTTGTGAGATCATTACATGTCCAATAGGGTTTGGATCTCCATTATTCCTATCTCCATTGCTCTTGCTTGATATATTTGCTCTCAGATTTTCTGTGCACAAGAGCTCAACAAAGAATGGAAATGTGGTTGCAAGTAGGATCGCATATGAAATTGCAAAAGTGTAGTCAGGGTTGAATGCATACTGAGTTAGTCAGTTAGCTAGGGTTTGATAATGAAGGAAGCATCTCCTTATATAGAAGACACTATAAGAAATGGAGGAATAAGATTAAGAGGCATAAAATATAAGTGGTTGGCTATGATTAGAGGGTAGGTAGAGGAAATAAAAAAATAATAAGAGGGTAGGTAGTGTATGAATTAAGAGATGAATGACATGTGTCATGGGTAGAAAAGGTTAATGAATTAATTAAATAAATAAAGATTTATTTAATTAATAGAAGTGGGATCAATCAAATAAATACGAGTATTTATTTATTTAATTTAGGAAAAGGATAATTTAAATAAATAAATAAATGTATTTAATTAAATGAGAAATAAGGCTAGAAGAGGATAAATGAATTAATTAAATAAATAAAGATTTATTTAATTAATAGAAGAATTAGGCTTAGATAATTAAATAAATAAGGTATTTATTTAATTAGACAGGACAATTTTAGGTGTCTACACATATACATATATGTATATATATGTATGTATATATATGTATATATGTATGTATATATGTATGTATATATATGTATATGTGTATACATATATATATACATACATATACATACATATATATGTATACATATATATGTATATGTATGTGTATGTGTATGTATAGATAGATAGATAGATACATATACATATACATATATATTTATACGTATATGTATGTATATATATATATATGTATGTATATATATGTATATATGTATACACATATACATATATATACATGTATACATATACGTATATATGTATATGTATATGTATGTATATATATATATACATATATATGTATACATATATTCATATATATGTATACATGTATATGTATACATATATATGTATACATGTATATGTATACATGTATATGTATACATATATATGTATATATGTATACATATACATATATAAATCTATATACATATATATGTATATATAAATCTATATGTATATATATACATATATATGTATATGTATATATCTATATAAATGCATATATACATATACATATATATGTATACCTATATATGTATATATATATGCATATATACATATACATATATATGTATATGTATATAGACATATATATGCATATATATATAAATATATATATGTTTATATATATATATATATCATTTCATTAATCTGTTAAAGTTAAAACATTTATTTATGTATATTGATCTTGGTTGATTAGTTAGATAAATATTTATATAAGTGCATAATTTGGAAAAGGTAGATTTTTAAGATAGTATAATGGCAAAATAGTTATTTTAGAGATAAATATAGCTAGGTTTGATAATGGTACATTGTTAAGGATTAAATTGGGTATATTTAGATTATATTTGAGTATAGGGTTATATTTTTGAGTAAATATATGAATATTGCTAAGTATAGGTATATTTGAAAATTGGTTATATTTGTGAGAAGAGTAAAGGTATTTAGATTATCTATATGTAATTTCATTTAATTAATCAATAATGTGGTTAAGATTGGTTTAGGATTATATATATGTTTTCATATGAACTTTGCTAATCTTCATTTAATTAGTTGTTGGCCAAATATAATTATAGAAAATGAGCTATAAAGGTTTAAAGTTTGGGTTATTGAAATTAATGTTTTTGATTAAGTGAAAAGAAGGTTTTGAATGGGCCTCGAAACCCTTTACAAAAAGTTATCAAATAGATAAAAAAATTAAAGTCAATCTAGATAGAGCAAAACACAAAAAATAGATAGTTGGCAAAGACAAACAGGTAGCAAAAATATTGAAAGAAATAGAAGGATAACCCAGAAACACCTAAGGGACAACCACAAACAATAGACCTAAGAGAATTTTTTTATAAGCTCTGCAACTTCTTGCTCCAGTTGGACCATTCAGACAACAACACTCATTAAATCATCCAACTCCTTGGTTTGCTGGGCTAGCTTCCTCATGCTTTCCCTTGTTCTTTTACAATGATCAATAGCCCCCCCCTCAAGGATCAAAACCTTATCCTTAGTTATATCAACTATGTTCTTATTTTGGTGGATCTATTCCAGTTTTCTAATCATTACACTAAAGCTATCAACAGGGGCTCTTTGAATGTTTTGGCTATGTTCTCCAATTTTCTTTAGAGTTTTCTCATGACTAAGAAATTGCTTCTCCAAATAATTGAACCTAGCCTCCATAGCCTTAAATTGAGAGACAAATTCTCTAGTGATAGCCTCCATATAGTTGATGACTTTTGTCAATTCATTCAGGTAGTTAGTCAGTGTACTAAGAGTACCTATCCTAATAAATTCTAAAGTATCCACTTTCTTGGAAGATTTGTCCTAATTGTTCTTCAAACTATCCATATTTGAATAGAACCATTCAATAACCTTGTAAAAGTCCATCATCCCACTCTTCATGGTATGTAGTATGGTGATAGGATAATTTCTAGGGTATCACCATCAGCAATAGTAGCTTTATCATTAGCAGGCAGAGTATCACCTTCAATCACCATCTTCCCTTCTTCAACATCACTAGTCCATTTATTAGGGTCCAGAGGTGTAGAATGGACATTTAAGATGCCTTTCTACTTCTCTGGGCTGATATCAGTAATGATAGGATTCCACTTATTTTTCTTCTTATGCAGTGGGGTAACATAATCCCTTTTAGTCTCCATCCCCTCATCATCCTCATCATCTTCTTCAAACCAACTATCCTCCTTCTGAACCTTACTCCTTTTTCCTTTAACCCTTTTTCTATCTATCTTTTTTACAAAATGAGAAGCCATATCTTTATCCTTCCCCTTACCATAACCTTCAGCAGAGGTAACCCTATCATAGTCATCTTCTCACTCAGTATAGGACCCCATATCTTCACTATCATCTGAGTTATCAGACTCATCTTTCAACTCTCAAAGCTTAGTGATAGAATACTGCATAGAGGAGGCCTTGACATGGTTGTATAAAAGCAACATTAACCCTTCATGCATAGGAGGGTTCCTATATAGATTTTCCCTAAAATCCTTTATGCTAGTGTTTAGGGAGATAAATAGGTAGAAGTGTATAGACACCAAATCTTAATGGCGAAAATGATTGAGGAGCACAAAGTGATAACTATAGACACGAGAGTATTTACCATCTAGAGTAACATATTTCATAATGTCAAACATAACCGATCTCCATATGTTCTTAATCACCTTCAGTGAGTGGTAGGTCTTGCTGGATTTCACCAGCTTGGTATTCTCAGACTCTTCCTTTAGGAATCACTTGATAGATACCTCTGTGAGATTTCTATCTCTGTAAAATTTTCTACCTTCCATCAGTATTCTAGTGACTTCTATGATAATCCCTTCATCAATTTCAATCTTTTTTTCGCCTATGGTAATTTTTCCTTCTATGCATTTCTTCTTGAAAATTCTGGTAACAGTAGGGTTTTTCCCAATAATTGAATCCATATACCCTGTCATATTAGCCATCTCCAATATAGCCCACGCTTTTGGCTTAAATTTCAATTCATCATAGGAGAGCGACTCAATTCTTTTCTTGTTACCTACCACAATGTCAACTATCGAATTTATCCCTTCCTTCACAATGTAGAACAAGAAAAAATTAGAGATCAAAGTGCATATTAGGGAAGTCTTCAAAATAGAAATGGGCATCCAAAAAGTATGCAGAGTCTTATCTTCATTAAATGCCAGCTTAATCTTTGAGTGCTGCTCTTTCTGACTCATTATAGCAACTTTCATTGATAACTATGTTGTAATCATCCCTTATCACTGACTCTTTTCTATACACTTTCTCATAAATGAGGATGTCATGGGCCTTATGAGGAATATCTAGCTAACCACTCTAGTTCATCATATGATCAGCACAAACAACCATATTGAAAGCCCAGTTAGCCATAGTATTGGTTTCTCTATAATTATGAGAGACAATACACTGCTTGAAAGACTTAATTATCTCCTTGGCTTGAGATATAATATTTTTAATCATCTTTGATGAGGAGGATAGACCCTTTAGGCATTTAACAATGTTATTAGAATCTCCATCAAGCTAAATTTTATTAAATACCAAATATTGAGCAAGGGCAAGGGGATGATAAGTTGTTATGGTCTCGGCTAAGTGGTTGGTCTAGGATCCCATGGGGAGCGCTACTGCTGCAATACAATAGCCTGCTTTATTTCTTATCACTCCCACAAGGAAGGATGAGGTTCCATATAAGGTTGATGGAGTTGTTCAAGGAAAGGCATTTCCAACCAATGAAACACTCTTGAATAGAAGCAAGAAAGACCCTATTCAGATTTCATAGCTGTTAAGTCTATGACCAAATAGCATGAGCTAAGGGACAATGGATTGCTATATGGTTAATAGTCTCTTCCTCATTATGGCAAAGGTAGCACCTATTGGATAGATGGAAGCCTCTTTTGCAGATATTTTGAGTGGTGATTTTATTCTGTAGAAGGATCCAAAAAAATATATGGATCTTGGGAATAAGACCATGAATCCAAGATTTAGACTACCAAGGGGAAGGCTCAAGAGAGTGGAACAACAAAAGAATGGCAGAAGCCACCAAGTAACTACCGGATGAAGTACCCACCCAAATGATATTATCTTCAAGAAAAGGATCTAGAAAAACAAAATTAAGTAAAACCATGATAGGGTTAAGGGATGGGTATATGGAACTTAGATTCTCCTAGTCATTATCTCTCTAGTAATCAGGCACCTTAGTACCAAATTTGACCTTGCATATAGAGATAAAGGTAGAAAAACAAACCTTATTGGAGAGGGGGGTCTCCATCAACCAAGTATCCTCCCATAAATTGACTTCTCTACCATTACCAATAGTCCATCTTTTACCTATTACAACAACCATTTTAGATTGAGCAACATTATTCGAAATTGCAGATCCTAAAGGGGCTTCGTAGGAGTTAAAAAAATATGTGAGAGATTTTTGAGGTTACATGTATTTGGTTTTCCAAATTGAATTCTATTCACTAGTTTTCCCAAATGATCTCCAAATTTTTTTGGAGAGAAGGGCTTTATTAATGGTTTTAATGTTTATCAGACCAAGGCCACCCATTTTTTTAGGTCTACAAACTTTTTCCCAAGCTACCAAATAAATATTTTTCGTCTCCTCAACCCCTAACCAGAGGAATGGATTTTGAATATTTTCAATAGCATTAGAAAAATTGGTCAAAATAAATAGACTTAAAGAATACAAAGGTAAACTCTTGAGTGAGGATTTTAATAATTGGATCTTCCCCACTTGCCTCAAAAGGGCTCCTTTCTAGCCTATTAATTTGTTATAGAATCTATCCACCAAGCTACTCCAAAATGTTTTAGGAGGCTTTCTGCATAGAGGGAGATCCAAGTAGATAGTGGGGAGAAAACCGCTCTCACATTCCAAAATTCTAGCAATTTTCTCTTTCCTATCTTTTGGAGTGTTGAGGAAGAAGGGGGATATTTTCATCCAGTTAATTAGCTATCCCCAAGCTTGGCAATAGTCATTCAGAGTCGATTTTAGGGTCCTTTTTTCCTTGATAGTTGATGCACCCATCAACACCGTGTCATCAACAAAATGTTGGTTTGATCTAATGCTCTAAAAGAATAAAATAATAATCCAATGACCATAGCATTAGATCGGACCAACAATTTGTTTTCTCCTATCTAATGCTATGGTCATTGGTCCGATCTAGATTGACCAGTTCATCCTGCAACCTACAATATTAAACCCTAACATAGTTAGGTGAATAATAGAAAAAATAAGAGAGAAGTATGTAGAGACATGTTATTTAAAAAAAAGAAGAAGAGAGAAACCTTAAATATGGTATAAAAGAATAAAATAATAATAGAGGGGTTCTTTTTAAAATTTAAAATAAAGTGAATGGGGAAGATCCCATTTTAATGGAGTTAAATTTATAAAGTTATAGGGATCATTTAAATCTCTTAGGGAATTCATTTTCATAGGATATATGTTTTAAATGGAAGATTCTAATGAATATTATTACATAGTTATTTTATTAAGGAGGGTTTTTTAATTATAATTGATTATATATATCCCTAAGGGGGTATTTTAATTATAACTGATTATATGAATTATTAGGGGTGTATTTTAAATTATAAATGATTAACTAAATCCTTAATGTGTTATTTTATTTAAGGGGATAGTTTAATTATAAGTGATTACTTATAACTATTAGAGGACCATATATCAATAATGAAGAATATCTTTTCTGGGCAACATTAGTAATGGATTAGTTAATTTAATGATGATTTTGAAACTTTGTAATCCTTTACTTAGTTAAATAATTAATATTAATTCAATTAAATTGTATTAATGTGAATTTAATTGATTCTCGATTATTTAAATATTGTAAAATGTAATTAAAATTGGAGGATATTTTGGGTGAATTTACTTAATATTAAAATGGAATTTGTCCTTATAAAATTAATTTATTCTTCTTTTGATAATGGGGAATTATTGTAATCGTTACGTAAATTAAAATCTGATTTGATCGCTTAAGGGTTTCGGATAAGACCTAAGTCTTCTAGTTAAATTTTAATACATTGCTCAGTTTAGAAATGTCTTCGTGCTACCCATAGGTTAGCTAAACATCCTCAAACATAAAATGATCACCAAAATTAAACCACACAATATACATAATGATTACTTACATGATACTACTAAACTACTCTGTCAAACTGAGAACCAACACACCAGATCTTCCAACTCAACCATGAGTTAACACCGAATGCCACAAACCTAGAATATGATAGATAAAAAATCCATAATCCTTCCATGAGATCCGTAACACAAGATATGAACCTATATTGAAGTATGGATCGATCAACCTATTCTCTTCCAAATACTTTATTTTCCAGTCTGTCGGACTTAACCAAAATCAATCACCATTCTGGTATGAACAAACTAAGCTATATAGATGGTTGTATTAGCAATAGTTGCCATCAATGACAACATTGTATCATCTATGTAGTGTCTCTTTCCAACAATCTCCCCCTTTGGCATTGATGGCAACACTTAGTGGAAATGACTAAGTGTCAGATCCAAAACCAAAACACTATACACTGCAACAAAAAATCTAACAACCGAATTTTCAAAAGTCAAAAAATCCCCCTAAGAACAATTTTTTCACTACCCTACACTCCACCTTTGACATCAATCAAAAAGATGGGGTTTCAAAAACTAAAGGCCTCATCAAAAGTTTATGTACAATCTCGAATATATACACACAGACTATGAAAATTTATATACTTAAAAAAATTGGCAAAAATATTCTACAACAAGGCATAGTCACCATCCCAATTCTTCTTCATGCATTCCAAAATGTATATGTGACCACTAAATAACAAAGCCTATACCTGAGCTATCTGTAGATATTTTGAATCATATGTGACTACTACATTATTAGATTCAGTCAAGACATTCATCACGGTCTCCATTTTAGGTGCACTATGACACCTAAGTTCATTTACTCTTCTAATCATCCTACCCTTATCATGTATCAAATTATTGATTTTGTAAATTATTGGAATCAGTTGACTCTCTTTAGTACACAATGATGTTGCTAACAGAGGATCAAAGGACTGTGATATAATCGCCAATTTGTCTTCATTGTCCTTGATCTCCTTATCAAAATTGCCAATAAATGTAGATAATAATAAATATGACTTATATACATTTATGGCTTCAGTCAAAACTTCCTCAATAGCCTTAATGCATGTAATCAATAATTTTCAATAACTTATAATTACATTTTTTAGCATATCAAACCTTTTGATGTCAATCTCCTTTTGGACTAAGGCTTATTTGATTTTCAAGTGTTTCAAAATGTGTATTTACAGTGATAATCAGGGATTTCAATTAGCTGGATGTGGACTCAGATGGATCCTTTACAAAGGAGGGCACTTATTTCTCCAAAATTCTGGATGTCTATCTCAATAGTTAAATTTCCTCAATGTGAGATTTTAAAATCTCCTCTCTTACCTTAGCCTGTGCAAAAGATGCAAACTTTAGCATTTGGAATGGAGAGAGAGGCCAAATTTACCAGACCCTATGAGAGTTTAGGATCATGCAACATCTCTTTATCCTTCTATAATGACTCCTTTATTGCATCGACAGTGTCTCTTGCCTTAGTGACTTTAGTCACTTTGGCATCATCACCATTATATAGAATGCTAGTCACTGGAGGTTGTACTAGAGGATTTTGTGTATCCTCAACTTTGCTTACTTTAACTACCTCATCTTCTTTCTTATCCTTCTCATCCTACATCCTTTTATCTGAACCTTCATCTTCAATAATAGAGGAATCATTTACATTGACATGTGCATCCTATGCTTGATGTCTTTGCACTTTCGAAACTAATGACACATCATACTAATTTTTATGAAAAATTGGTTTAAGGATTTTCTTTCTATCCTTCATAACTTTATTAGATAGACCTATCATAAGATTATTGAATTTATTTTTTCTTCCAAAGTGTGGCTTATCTTCTTCAAGTATTCTATTAATTTTTTCAACTTCTATTACTAGACATAAATTTACAATTACATACTCTCTTAGTCTTTCATCTTCCATATTTGGATTTTTTGTCATCTCCAAAATTGCATACAAGCTCTTAGATATTTCAAACATTATTTCTACTAGAGCTCTATTGTACACATTAAAATACTTAATAGTAGCTTCCTCTAAAGTCCGTTTTCCATTATCATCAAAATTATCATACCATTCTGACATTGGCTTCAAATTTACATTCCTGACAATCTCATGTACAATTTATGTTGGAATGCAAGAACACTAAGAGGGTGGCTGAATCAATGTTCTACCAGAATGATCGATTTTAACTTTATTAAAACATGCATTCACCAACTAGTGGATTTCTTCTTCTACAAAATTTAGCAATGTGTCCAACCTCATTACATGCATAACATGTAACATTCTTCTTTTGAATTGCTTTGCTAAAATCGGTAGAATTGCTAGACCTGGACTGATTAGCCATATGTCCAAATTTTCCACATGCATAACACTTAACATTCATTCTACAATCTTCTATCTTATGACCATTGTTATTGCATTTAGAACATTGAGTGGGAACAGAATTATTATTCTGATTTGCTCTATTTCTACATGGCCTAGCCATGTGACCAAATTTATTACAAACAAAGCATCTACCAATAAATTTGTAAGCATTAAGCTTCCTTACCAGTGCCTTATGGTTTTTATCTTCATTTTCAGTACCAAAGCTCTATCCTTGTTCAAATCCAAGTCCACTGGAATCTCCATTCTCCCTTTATCTCTTCAATAATTCATCAAGTTATGCTGAACTAACCTTGAATTTAACTTTATACTCACTTGTAGCATTGAGATTATCTCTTAGAATTATCATTTGTCTCTCAAGTTCTTGTTCATTACTATGGGACTGTACTATATCAATTCTCAACATATCATTCTCATGAACCAACCTACCACATTATTCAAATTTGATCTTCAAAGATACAACAAGATTTTCTTCCTTTTTCTTCGAGTCTTTAATCTTCTTAGACATTCTCATAGTTGTAGCTTGGATTTCATTTCTCATGACCATGTTCTCCTGACTCAGCTTCTAACAATGTTCTTTAAGTGCATCTTTCTCTTCATCATTTTGATTTGAAAAAGTTCCTTCCTCCTAGCCAGAATAGATGACAACCTCTCCTATAGGACAAGAATGAATTCCTAAGAAGAATTCAATTCATCTTGTAGCTTCAAGTTATTCATCCTTTCATCATCACAATCTTCAAGTACCACATCAAGTTGCTTCTCCAAACTCATATCCATGGATTCTAGATTTAGGATCTTCCTCAAGCTATCATCTACAAGCCTCTAATACCAGTTGTTGGAATCCAAGAACACTGAGAGGGGGATGAATCAATGTTCTATCAAATTCCAACAATTTCATCTACTGACATAGGAGGTTGAAGTGTAAATCTTACTTACTTAATTACCTTGTCTATTACCAGGATAGTATTCGATCACAAGACCAAAACCAACTAGATGAACATGAATCTAAGTAGCATGAATAAGCTAACTCTATAACCCAAACATACTAGAGCATAACAGATCATGACAATCTAATACTACTAGAAACCAAATAACCTACCGGGACCAAAAGAATACTAGTAAAGCATCCAAAATAGCTAGTGTTGACATCAATGCAACAAATAATCAATTCCTCCAAATGGCCAACAATCTCCCCCTTTGGAATTGATGGCAACACTAGATGTGAAAAACATCCAAGTGCCAAGAAATGCTAAACAAGTCTTCCCCAATGGAAGACAACCAACAATCTCCCACACAAAGAAATAGAAATGAAGTTCTGAAACAAAGACCAAACTTCCCCTATGAATGATATCTCTCTAAAGCTCTATTTTTCACATATCTCTCTCCCTGTTTGACATCCATGCCAAAAATCTGACTTAAACTATCAAAGCAAAAATAAAAACCACTGAATCACAAGGCTAAGTACTCCCCCTAAGAAGTAGCATCCCCACATCAATCGAGAATGAATGATATATCTGATAATGCATACCTGACTGATGCCAAATAACATCAATTAGTTCTCTACCAGAGGGGCAAAAACCCCTAATTTATCTCTCAAGTACTCACCTGATTCTTTAGGGAAAGGTTTAGTAAAAATATCTACAATCTTCTCTTTAGTGTTCACATAAACTAGTCTAACTTCATTTTCTTCCACCTTATCCTTCAAAAAGTTATACTTGATAGATATGTGCTTTGTCTTAGAGTGAAATAGCAGATTATTTGATATGTCAATAGCAGTAGAGTTATCACAATGAATAACTACTGGTCCAATGCAATGCACTTTAATATCCTTCAACATTTTCTTCATCCATAGAACTTGTGTACAATTAGTAGCAGCAACAACATACTCAACTTCAACAATAGATAAAGAAGTACATGATTGGTTTCTTTTTGATCCATGAAACCAACTTCTTTCAAATAAGGAAAGCTCCACTAGAAATACTTTTCCAGTCAACAACATCACCAGCCCAATCTGCATCTATATGTGCACATAAAGTAAAGTCATCATCCTTAGGGTACTAGAAACCATATTCAAATGTATGCTGCAAGTATCTAAAAATTCTTTTCACCGCACTCTCATGATTTTCTTTAGGATCACTTGATATCTTGATGCAATACAAACAACATTCATTATGTCAGGCCTAGTATTAGTCAAATATAGTAGACCTCCAATCATAGACTTGTATCTTGTAGGATTTATCGATGCAGATTCATCTTTCCTTGACAATTTCTCACTTGTAACTATAGCAGTACTTACCGGCTTACAATCTACCATATCAAATTTCTTCAAAAATTCCCTATCATACTTAGTTTCATAGATGAAAATACATTTATCATTCTAAGTAATCTGTAAACCTAAGAAAAATTTCATTTCCCCAATCATAGACATTTCAAATTATTTCTCCATATTTTTAGAAAATTTCATGAACAACTTATCTTTACCTCCAAAAATGATGTCATCAACAAAAACTTCAATAATCAGTATATCATCATCGGTCACTTTATAATATAGATTAATGTCAGCATTACCTTTAGTGAAACTGAGCTTCAAAAGATATTTAGGTAACCTTGCATACCAAGATTTAAATCTTTCCTTATCCTGCAAACCATGTTTTTATCATCTGAAAGTGAAAAACCATCAGGTCTCTCAATATAAACATCCTCATCAAGGTTCCCATTCAAAAATGCACACTTAACATCTATTTGATAAACCTTATAATTTTTATGTGAAACATAGGCAAGAAATAATCTTATAGCTTCAATCCTAGTTATAGGTACAAAAGTTTCACCATAATCAATTCCTTGCTTCTGAGAACATCCTTTATAAACCAATCTAGCTGTATTCCTTAAAACTTGTGCATCTTAATTCAATTTACTCTTAAATACCCATTTAGTTCCAATAATATTCTTATTTTTAGGAAGGGGAACTAAAGTCCCTATGTTATTCTTCTCACTCTGATTTAATTCTTTTTCCATAGCTTTCATCCAACATTGATCTTTACATGCTTCAATTACTGATACCGGTTCAACTTGAGAATTTAAACATACCTCATTGGATGTAAATCTCCTTCTTTTCATCAGTCCATTGTTGTTATCCCCAATGATCTGATCTTCTGAATGATTCAATCTCACATACCTAGGAGTCTTCTAACTCTCTATTCCTCTTCCTAGTTCTTCAGTTATTGTTTAATTTTCTGATACTGCTGGAGTAACTGGTTCAACATTTTGTTCTGATAAAGTAATTACCAGTTCAGTTATGATCATTTTCACTGCTAGTTCTTGCACATAAACATTGATTTGACTTCTATTCAGCTCATCCACCTTAACATTAGCACTCTCCACAATTCTCTGCAATCTCTTGTTATAACATCCATATGCTTTGTTTTTATTAGAATAACCAAGAAAAAATCCTTGATCACATCTAGGATCAAGTTTTCCAATGATATCATCTCTCTTGATATAACATGTACTACCAAAGATTTTGAAACACTTAACTGTAGGTGTATTGCCAAACCATAATTCATAAGGTGTCTTACCGGTTTCTCTTTTGATATGTACTCTACTGAATGTATAGACTGTTGTGCTCACTTCTTCTCTCCAGTATATATGAGGTAGAGTAGCTTCCATCATCATTTTTCTAGTAGTATCCAAGATAGTTATGTTCTTCCTTTCCACAACTCCATTCTCCTGAGGTGTCTAGGGAGCAGAATATTATCTCCTTTACCATGCTGCTCACAAAAGTTATTAAACTGACTGGATGCAAAAACTCCACCATGATCTGACCTTAAACATTTAATATTCAATCCTATCTCAGTCTCAACTTTACTTTAAAGATTTTAAATTTTGAAAAGCCTTAGATTTCTCCCTTAGAAAAGCAACCCACATCATTCTAGAATAATCATCAATGATTAGCATAAAATATCTATCACCTTGAATACTTTTAACTCTAGCAGGGCCACATAAATAAGTATGAATAAGATCAAGAACATCATTAGTTTTGTCTTGTATACTCTTAAAAGAGGTTCTAACCTATTTTCTCATTTGACATTCTCTGCATACCACATTATAGGGCTTCACAATCTTAGGCATAACTGCCTTAGTTGAACTGATCTTCACAACGCAATTAAAATTCACATGACATAGTCTTTTATGCCATAGCCAGCTCTCATCAATTTTGTGTAATCAAACATGTCTTGTCACTAGAATTCAAATGAGATATATTACCTTTTGTCTATGTACTTGTTGCAATCTTCAAACCAAATCTATTAATGATTTTACATTTTCTATCCTTGAACTGTAATTGAAATCCCTTATCCACCAATTGTCCTACACTCAAAATATTATGCCTCAAACCTTCAACATAATAAAAAATATCAATATTTTTCCTACCATCCAATGATATTGTTCTTTTTCCCTTGATCATACATGCTTTGTCATCTCCAAATCTTACTAGATTGCCATCAAATTCTTGCGAAGATAAAAACTTCCCTTTATCTCTAGTCATATGATGTGAACATCCACTGTCAATTACCAATTCATCCTTATCTTCAATTGTAGAAGCAAGTGCCTTCTCTTTAGATACATTCTCTTTGAGTGCCAAAAAATATTCCCCTATAGCTAGTAATACCCATTCCTTCCCATTGCCGGAACCACGAGTAGAGTCTTCTGTCGATTCATCATCATAATCAGTCACACCTTCCTCATCCACTATGTAGCATGATTTCTCTCTATTTTTCCTACAATTATACTTGTTTTGATATCTCGAGTTAGGCTTAAAAGATCTTCTAGCTCTTTCTTAAAATCTTGAATTCCTTTTAGGACATCTAGAAGTGAATTGACCTATCTTATTACATGCAAAACTTTTAAAAGGTGTGTTTCCTTCATAATTACTTCATATCAGTCCTTTAGGTAGTCTTCTAGCAAATAGGGCTTCAAGTTGCTCAAAATATTCATCTTCTCTCTTCATATCATTGAATTCCCTTGCATATAAAACTTTCCAATCTTGGTTGCGAGTTGATGATGCAAATGCATGAAAAGAAGGTTCATACTTCACAGCTCTAGAAGGTCCAAATTCTTCAAGCTCAAAAGCAGATAATTTCCCAACTGGAAGGTATTTCTATTGATAGAATTATTAGCCATTATTCTTAATTCATTAAGTGTAGTAGCCTTCATCTTGTAAGCCAGTGGTAAAGCTCTTAGAACTTTAGAAAGCATTTCATCTTCACTCAGAGTTCCACCACAACATTGAATTCCCATAACAATCTTGTTTACCCTTTCCATGAATGCAGTAATCCTTTCATCTTCTTCCATCTTCAAGTTTTCATATCTCACCGAGTAACCATCAAGTTTAGCAATCATCACAGTAGGGTCACCTTCATTAAGAGTCTCCCACTTGTCCCATATAGCCTTTGCAGATGATTTGTCAGTTAATCCCATTATTTGTTGATTAGAAGGTGCACACAAAAAGGCTTCTCTTTCTCTACAATCATTCTCAAGATCCTTATCCAATTTGGCCTAAGGAGGATTCTCAGATCCTATATTATGAGGTGTAACACTATTCTCTATGATCTTCCAAATCTCCTTACCAAGACATCTCAGATGAGTCTCCATCTGAATCTTCCATACTTTGTAATTTATTCCATCAAGCCTAGGAATATCTCTCTGAAAGATAGTAGTAGATGAACTAGATGAACTTGAATTGTTAGTCACCATAGGATCTTCCTCAAGTGGTTAAGCTTCTGCAGAGAGGACCATAACTCTAATATCAATTGTTAGATAGTTCAAATAAATGGAAGAAAAATGAGAAGAGAGGGGGTGAATCAATTGTCACAAGATTACCTGAACCTTAAGCAATTAAAAATTTTATACCGAAACCCAAAAGATCAATAGCAGAATGCATAAACCAAATACCGAAATAGTAGATAAACCAATTAAGCATAAAAAATAGTTAGAGAATAAATACCATCCACATGACACCAATATTTCTATGTGGAAAACTTGATAAAGGGGAAAACTACAGTGGGAAGCCTACCCACAGTAAGATAATACTTTTGTAGTAACTATGTGAATTACAATTGAGAGGCCTACACTTGTAGGAAGGCCAACATCTTAGATCACACTGCTCATTATAAAAGGAGTCTCACTGACTACATAGAAATCTAGACTACAATCCAGAGAAAGGAATGAAATGCAAAGATAGCATCTACTATGCCTGAATAAATTTTGGCTAAGCTCAATATAGGAGGACTAAATCCTCTCACATAAACCCATCTCGATCACTAGTGATCGACCAAATCCTCTGCCTGAATGATTATTACATTATTCGCTCACAAATTCTTACCTATATGATCTACAATGAGATCTTACATCTTATATACACACACACACAGACACAGACACACACATAAACACACACACACACACACACACACACACACACACACACACACACACACACACACACACACACACACACACACACACACACACACATATAAACTTGACCATAAACAATAAGGTCGACAACCAGACAATAAAACAATTACATAATTAGAAAACATGTCATCCAAAGACCAAAAAAAAAAATCCAACACATAGACAATACTCAGACCCAATATAGGTCCACACATACCAAAGATAGACACTTGAGAGATAGAGAGAGAGAGAGAGAGAGAGAGAGGAATATAGAGAAAAAATGATAAAGAGAGACACTTGAGATATGGGGAGAGAGAGAGGGAGAGAGGATGAGGGAGGGAAATAATGGGAGGGATAGAGGGAGAGGGAAGATTGAGTATGGGGGAGGGAGAGATGGAAAGAGGGAAAGAGGGAAAGAGAGGGAAAGAAATGGAAAGAGGGACACATAAGAGAGGGGGAGAGAGAAGGAGATAGAGGGTGAGAGGAAGAGAGACTTGAGAGAGAAAGAGAAAGGGAATGACAAAGAGAGATGTTGGAAAAATGGTGTTGTAAACCTTTCATATTAATGTTTTATTATTGTATTATTTTATTATTTCGTGAGGCGGACATGTAATTATATTGTAATATCATATTATATTGTTGCACCTAGTAGCACCTAGATGGACGTGCAACATGTAGAGATTCCCTTAGAATATTCTTGGAACCACTTGATGAGTTGTTTTCACACATTGGTATTATTATATTGTATTTATTTAGTATTGGGGAATGTAATTGTGATGAAATACCCAATATTAAATGTGGGTCAAGGGTAGGTACAAAAATATTATATTTTATTGTCACATGCTTTTGATGTAATACCACTGTGGTTTTTTGGTAGCTTGTGTTTATAAAAGCAACCACAAGGGTAGTTGCTTGGGTTAGCCAGGTTGACATTTGTGAAGGAGGAAGCATGCATGGGATGTGTGGATTCATGCTTGGTCACATGGAGTGCTTGGTTATGGCTAGGTTTTTGAATGCTTTCCATGGCTGTATTGTAATGGACACATTGTTGATAATACATTGATGATGTTGCTTTCAGAGGTTGGATTTTTCCCTCATGAGGGTTTTCCCAAGATATATCTTATTTCTTGTTTTCATGGATATGTTGTCTATTCTATGTATATGGCTTCTATATGTTGATTTGATTGAAATCTTAATGGGTTATGTGAAAATTGTCATAAAGATGGTTGGACATTTCCGTACAAGTCATATTAGAGCTATTAGTTTAATGGTCTTTTTAACCCTAGTAGGAATCCATGAATGCATGAAAGAGTGAAAAGACAAGGCAATATATATGGATTTTCAAGTTGTTATTGCAGATCTATGTTATTTTGGTTTTCTCTTATGATAGGTTGTTTGCAGATTTGGGGTTGGAAGAATTTTGGTCAATCTAGGGCATCATTGAAAAAGGTTTTAAATAGGGGTTTTGGGGGCAAGCTTTTAGATTTGGCCCTATGACACAAAATTAACCTCATGGATGGATTCAGGTTGGTCAAGAGATGAAAATTGATATATAATTTGACCTGTTTCGGTGATAATTGAAAAAATTGCCAATTTTTATTTTGTTTAGAAACCTCGATGGTCATCAAATTCTGGGTCGCACTCTGCAGAAAATTTAAAAAAAAACTACTTGTCGGATTAAGAAAATCTGAAACTTGTAAATATTAAAAAAATTATTATTTGGGGGTGGTCGGCATTTTAAAAAGGCGAAAGGAAAAATTAGAAAAAGAAAACAATGATTTATGTTGGGAGGGGGGGGGACATGACCCAACACCCCCCATGAGTCCACCTTGTAGCATGGAAGGTACTGTAGTATGTGTGGGAACTATAGTACCCATGGAAACTATAGGACCCACAGGCACTATAGTGTCGTGGGGTTTACAAGACCCGCAACCATGAGAAGTTTTGGAAAATGTGGGGGTCTAGCCATTGGTTGCTTTTATTCAACAAAGCACAATGTTCACCCAGGGAGTCAGTTTTTTGACTTCTTATAATTGTTGAAAAGCTAATTCTAAGCACTAGAGTTTGGTACTAGTTTGGTTCCCTCTTTTTTCCATTTTGGCATGTTTTTGGGGGCGTGAAAGTTAAATTTTCTCCTCTACATAGTGTTGGTCATAACTTTTGCATACAGAATCAAATTCTAGATTTTGAATAGGTGTTGGAGAGAATATTCAGTTGAGTATAGTGTGGTGCTGATATTTAATTAGTTTGATGATTTTTGAAAGGTTTAGAGTTGTTTCTTAGAGTTAGACTTTGATGGTGACAGGTACACAAGTTGTCTTTGATTTGAGGACATGCTTGGACATGGTTTGAGACTTGGAATTTCATGTGGGTGATAGTTGAGTTTAGGTGCAGAATTGGTGATTATGGTGTCTTGGGTATGCAGGCATATGTTTTGCATTGACATGGACTAGTCATGGTTGTGGTTATTTGGTGGTGATTTGGTTTTATGTTAAGAGGTTGTTGTTTATCTCCTTGATTCTTATTTAGTTCCTTGACTATGTTACTTGGTTGTGGACATGTTTAACAAATTAGATCGAATCTTGATTCAGTGTTTGAGTTGTGTGGTCTACATGATTATTCTCTTTGATATCTTAGTTTGTTGTTTACTAATGTGAGGATCAGTTTACATGTTCAGTGTTTCACTACGAGTTATGAATTTTTGTGGGTTGATCACCTATTTAGTTGTAGTGGGATGGTTCGGATGTGGACTGTCTATATCCACCAGGTTTGATTCATTGTAGTGTATACTTGTTAGTTAAATTTGTCTGTGGTCATTTGTGCATTAGTATGGTTGTTTTAAGATGAGAGGATGGAGGATTTTATAGTACTTGGATAGTTGGAATGGGACTTGTAGCATGTATTCAATCACAATGTCATGATAGCTTGGTTATTTATTTGATTATACTTTTAGTGGGAGATTTTGATAGTGATCAGTTGGCGGTGTAGGATTGATTCCTATTTGGTGGTTTTGTTGGCAGTTGTATGTATATTCCTTGATTGGAGTTCATGATTATACTTTATATTATTGATATTTCAATTGTATGTGTGTAGACCTAGATGTTCTTCATTTAGAAGATGGTTATCACGATGTCATGTGTGACTCAATATCATGGTTCAATAGGAACTGTTGGCAATGATGTGTATTCAGCATGTTGGTTGGTGAATGATCTTCTTAGTGTGCATATGTTGGAGGAATCCTTAGATCCTATTGTTGCAGAAGGGTACTCTTGCATTTGTGGGTACATTGTTAGGATATGTTTACATCTTGAGGGCTCAAGGAGTCCTTGGTTGAGGTATGATTTTATGCTTTCATTAGACATGTTATCCTCGATGGTAGGATGAAATTATATTATGTAATGGTACACTCTTGATATGCATTTAGAGTTTTGGCATGGTATGGTTATTTGATATGTTCATATGAGGCATGTTATCTCTTTGACATGGATTAGATCATGTTGTCATGTTTATGATTTTGATTTAGCTATTGGAGCTTTGAAATTGATCTTTGTGGTTCTCTTTGTATTGAGTGCATGATTATTTTCTTGACAATTCATGATATTGCAGTGTTACATTTGGAGTTTGGCATGGATTGATCGATTATAGGAAGACCGAGGAGCATTCACCTGGTTTATAGACTTGAGAGGAGATTTCTCTTAGATGAGTCATGATGACTTGGATGTCTTTGATGAGCATTCCCATTCCCCACTCCTGGTCTACTTGGTAGATTACTACTTAAGAGGTATTGCCAATTGTTCCTTTCAAGTGCATTATGTTATTCTTATGTTTCATTGATATGAATCTTGAGCTATAGATATATGGTTAGTTCTAGATAATTCAGTTTGAGAGATGTATGGCATTGGTTATCTCTTTGTGCATTTGAGTAACTATTATTATGGTGGAAGTCATTGATATTAGTTTGGGAGATGTTTTATTAGGTGTATTCCCTAGACTTGGGAATGGAAATTTAGTTTGAGCTTGTTTGTTATGAGAGGCTAACATCCATGTTGATTACATGTTATATATTTTGGTTTAGTCCAAGGGACTAAACAGTGTTTGGGTGTTGCTATGCTATTCATGTGGGGTTGTATGGAGGAGCTCATAGTTGACACATTTAGCATTTTGAGGTGTGTGTAGAAAGACATACTATAGGATTTTATTTTGAGTATTTTTCTCTTTGTTTCGGTTATCTCCCTAGATGTTCATATTCACATTATACTGGCTGGAGGTTGTTTGGAGCTATGTGTTCACTGGCTTTGTGTTTATGTGTTGTCATGTGGGTTATGTCATAGAGGTTCCTTTATCTCTTTCTTTTGTTGGTGTGGAGAACATGGGAGAATGTTGAAGACATGGTGTGAGAGTGATACTTCCAAGTTATTGGTTTACATGATGTTCATATTGATTTGGATGTTCTTGATACTACATGGTTACACTTCTATGATATGTTGTTAGTGGATTCATTTTTATATTGGCATTACCTATGAAGTGGGAGTTTCTTTGTGTATATACGTGGCAGGTATTGCACTCGGGGCTTATGGTTGCAAGTTAAAGGTTGCATATGTTGATGAGATGTTATTCACTTGTTTTGTATGCATTGGAGGCATGTATATTTAATGTGTTAGCACTTTCTATGGGTGTTATTTCATCAATCTAAACAACTACCTTTACATTGGATACCTTTGGATTAGTGTTTGTGTTTGGATATCAGTTGGTGTAGGACTAATCATTTGTTGTGATAGATTGTGTGTCTTTCTCTTTGAATGACCTTTTCATGTCTAGTGGCAGTGGCATGATGGAGGGTGGGAGCATTCATGTATGAGGTGGTGGTCACTTTGTTTCTTGTTGCAAGTATCTTGATGGAGAACATGGATTCCATGATGGTATATGTGTGTGGAGAGATCAGTCTCTTGTTCATGTGACAAATCACTTCTTGCCCCTTATGAAATCTATATAAAAAGTGGGATAATGTTAGGAAAATGGTGTTGTACATGTTGCATAATAATGTTTAAATATTTAATTATTTTATTATTGTGGGATGTGGACATGAAATTATATTGTAATATCATATTGTATTGTTGCACCTAGGAGCACCTAGATCGATGTGCAACATGTAGAGATTCCCTTGGAATATTCTTATAACCACTTGATGGGTTGTATTGACACATTGGTATTATTATATTATATTTATTTAATATGGGGGAATGTAATTGTGATAAAATACCCAATATTAAATGTGGATCAAGGGTAGGTAGGAAAAGTATTATATTTTATCGTCACGTGGTTTTGATGTAATATCACTTGGTGGTTTTTTGGGACCTTGTGTTTCTAAAAGAAACTACAAGGGTAGTTGTCTGGGTTAGCCAGGTTAGCATTTGTGAAGGAAGAAGCATGGAATGTGATGTGTGGATTCATGCTTGGTCACATGGAGTTCTTGGTTATGGTTGGGTTTTCAAAGGCTTTCCATAGTTTTATTATAATGGACACATTGTTGATAATACATGATCGATGATGCTTTTGGATGCTAGGTTTTTCCCTCATGAGGGTTTTCCTAGGATATATATTCTGTCACATTTTCATGGGCATGTTGTTTATTCTTTGCATATGGCTATGATGTGTTGATTTAACTGAAATCTTAATGGGTTATAGGTTTTCTAATTTTTTTCTTGTGAGAGATTGTGTTACACTGGATTTGTACATGGCTATCAAGCATGGCCACCTAGTCAAGCTAAATCTTACATTCTTTGTAGTTTTGTACATTCTCCCTAAGTTGGACTTAAGTGGGTTTTTCTATGTGAAAGGATATTTTAAGGTATGTCCATCCCCTAGATCCTAATCTCAGATGTGTTACTCGAGTTTACTTAGAGTACACATGGGACCTAGGATTTTTTTTCAAAGTTGTAGTTGTCATGTGATCAAATTATCTTATTGCATTTACTTCTTATTTCCTAGGTCAAAAATCCCCATATGCTTAATGTGGGTGCTTGCAGGGAAGCCTTAGAAAAGTATACCCTAGGTGAAATGGGAAAGTTTAGGCTCAATGATAATCAACAAAATATTATGTAAATATTATTGCAAAATAGAAGGAGCTCAAATTAAGAGGAAGCATTTGGGGAAGGTGTGAAGAGAGCCATCAATAACCTTAACGTGGCTTATAATTAGAAATGGTGGTGTCAAGATGCCAATGTCAATCCTTCCACCATGTTTAGAAATAATGAATGTCAACTTTGTGTAGCATATTCAGAGGTAAAGCCAGCACAACTATGTCAAACGTCTCTTGATCTAGTCATAAAAGATGGTACCAAACTTTCAAAACTTCCCAAGAGTGATGATTCACAGTATCTCAGAACAAATCACAAGGCATACACATTAGATGAATTTTAATTCTTATTATTTTTTGATTTTGACTTAAGCTAATGAATAATAATTCTTATGATTATCGAAAAAAAAAAAATAATAATTCTTATAATAAATTATAATTAAAATGAATTTATTTGATGAACTATCATTATTTGAGAATTTATATAAATAATATACTAGTTAAAAATAGATCTTAAAAATTTCTCTATAAATAAAAATAATGCATAACAAATAAATATAAACAAAATTATAAAATATATATATTGAATAATGAAATAAAGATAAAATATTAAAATTTCCCCAACACACACACACACACACACATTCTATTATTTTCAAAAAATTAAATAGTTTAAAAAAAACATAACAATATTTGCAAATGAAACTTGTAACTCTTAAATGAATTTTGTGTATGTATGTATGTATATATTATATGTATATGTGTATGCATGATTCTATATAAAATTATGAATAAACATCTATTATTTTCAAGGTGTTTTGTGTTTAGAGTATTGTGATCAAAGTTGAAGATGCACCATGAGAATGATATGTCTAGTGTCTTTTACATAGTATTTAATAAATATAGAAAATCTAATTTAAAAACTTCTCATAAGTATAAAAGACCCACAATTTTTAAGGTGTTGAGTTTTTGCCAGGCTTGCCATAAAATTTGAAGAGGTATCTATAATGCTTTGACAAAAAAGATAAACTAGTTTGAAAACTTGCCATATGTATAAAAGAGAGGAAAGATAGTTTGAAAACATAACATATGTTCAAACAATATAATATGAGTACCAAAATTACCTATATAGATACTTAAAAAGTAGTTTAAAGCACACAATCCTAAATGATGACAATTAAAATAGTATGTTTAATTTTTTGATGAATCTGTTTATTATTTTAATTATTTATATCTAGAATATAACTATAAATATTAAAAAAATTCAAAATATTTGAATAAAAGATATTAATTGTAATGAGTAATATGACTTTACAAATAAAATAAGAGAAAAAAAATTTAAAAAATATTACCTAAAATTTAAATTGATTACTTTTTTTCTAAATATATATAGGTCCCAAGTACAAGATAATGTGTGTTCAACAAATATGTTTTATAAAAGTAAGTTATAGATTTTTGAAGTTCTAATGATATTTTTTTCTCTTAAACATAAGTCAAGTGCAATATCAAATTGCTATTATTGGAATTATTTCTCAAATGGGCTTTATTGATGAGCATACATATATAATTGTTGTTCCAAACCATATTCTCTTGTTATATATAATCTTTGTTGGAAACCATGTTCTCTTTGTTATATTAAGATTAGCTTTTTTGACAGATCTATGAATAAGAAATGGATTTTGAAGTATTTCTTGTTATTTATCTTATTTATCATTATTTATCATGGTTTTCTTCACACTCAAAATAGTCAATCTTATAGATTTCCAATATAAAAGGGATGGTATACCCTTCATTTGTAACATAGATAGGTACCTCTCACAACTCCTTTATTAAAAACCATCTATAGATCCAAAAAAAGATAGTCAGAAATCATTAACTATAAAAAAATCCATTTCCATCCATTTTAATTTCCAACTTTAAAAGCGCGTGATAGGAATCGGCTCTCCCCTATAAATTTCTCATCTACTGTATCCTCATTCAGCTCCTGCAATATAGCATAATGTGGTTTGTGCAATATAGAGGGTGAGAATTCAATGGATATTGGTTTAGGGTTTCACTTTACTGACGCCCCTTTTCCATTTCCTCCTGTTAAGTTAGAACCTTTTCCTCCGCCATCATTCTTCAGCTTAGTTACTGTTTCTCCCATTGTCCCAAAATTCGGCATGTAAATAGATTTCTTCCGAAAAGTCAGATTGATTTGATTTCTTATTTTTTTGATGTATCTTACACTAAGATTTTCTTTACCTGCAGATTAAAAATGGGACATGGGCATCTCCACTGTCAGGATGATTTGCAGGAGGATTTTACTTAGTGGATTGTTGAGGATGAGAAATGAACAAGTGGACGATGGTATTAAAAGAAGGCTCAGATTGTCAGGATAACAATAAGCACTACAGTGGATTTTGTATGTGTACTTTCCACCATTTACCGACTGTTGATTTTGTGTGTATTTTCTTCGTAGCCATTTTGATTTTCCGATTGTCATAGATTGTTGATCTGTGTTCCCCATCAAAGATTTACAAGCTGTGGATTATATTTATGCCATCAAAATTTATTTTGTTAATGTTGGATCTGGTTTAGTTTCATTTTATTGTTTCAGTTGATCAATACCTAGTTTTAATAGCTACTCAGTTACTATCGATCAACTATAAATAAATAATGATTTTAGGGCTAGATTTTAAGATTACTTTTAGAAATCATTTTCTGTGTAAAGATTCAAAAACATATTGAACAGAAACATATTGAAAAGTTAATTCAAAATTGATTTTAATGTATATTACAATTCACTCTTGATCAGCATAGGTCTTGCTAGGGTTCAATTATGAGGAGAATATAATATAAATTATATAGAGTATTATAGTTTTTATGAATTGTTATTATTATTCTTTATGAGAGCAGAAGTCTATTGGGTAAGAAAGGAAATGTGAGAGCTATCTATTTTGTCAAAATTGTCCCATACCCACTTCAAACCTTATATCATGCCTCAAATGATTTAAACCTTAATAAATGATATAATACAAAAGTCAATTAATTACATAATTTTACTATAAATATTAATAGTATCCTCTAATTGATAGACTGATATTTAAATTTTTCTTTTATATATTATTAAAAAACTTTAATTATTTTTCTTTTTATTTTAGCAGTGTCTAATTTGAGAAAGAAAATCATGGTGTTTTAAGCAGTCATAATACAAAGAATGTTTGGATGAATTTTTGAAGAGATTATCATACATATTACACTGATTTTTGAAAATCTGGAGCCCTTGAATAGATCTAAGTCAATTCATGCTTCATTATTAGAAATGACCCTTGTCAGTGGTCGAGATTTAGTAAACTTTTGGTTGAGTTATCTCGAGTCTAATCTTCTTTTATAATAAAGTTTGTAAAAAATGTTCTAATAAACAATTTCAAACATTTTGTGTAGAACATTTTATTTTGCTTAAACTATTTAAGGTTTTTGTTAGAGTACATGTTTCAACCATTTTTACTTCCTTTTTGAACAGTTTCACAGCATTTGATAACCACAACTCTTGTATTACTCATTCCTTGCTGTGTAGAATCAAAGTCATCTTTTTACATAAAAAAAATAACTTCACCTTGAATATTTTTTATTATTGGGGACACCTATTACCATAAAGCAACACAAACATGCCAAAATTCAATAATACATGAAAAGAGACTTTAGAAAATAATCTTCCATGTAAGATATTACATTTATTAGCTGAAATCCGCTTAATGCTTTCGAAAAAAAATTGGTTCGTTGATTCCTAGATGTGGATGGATCAAAATGCCTTTGTTCTTTTGACAATTTTCTCTTTTCTTTCATTATCTTTCCTGCACTCTACCATAGCCGATACAAAGGGATCCGTCTGAAATAGTGTCTTCTGCTTCTTTTGTGATAGTTTTTCCATATCATTGGAGGAGGCCTGTAGAAAATGATGATGATGATGATCATTATCATCCTTGGGAAAGCTCCGTGAAATACTATTTCTCGGTTGTTGTTGTCTTTCTCCTTGTTAATTCCTTTTTTTTTAATATTTGAAATTGTTACAACTCTCAAGACGATGAATGAAGGAATCAATAATGATAATAATGGAAGAAAGGGAACTCCTATCACACACTATGGGGAATGCACAAGTTAAAAAATAACGAGCTATTCAAATTCTTCATCGTGTTGGTAGTTGTGGCCATCTGATTTGCTATGTAGTATTATCAGTTCTTCATCGTCTTGGCAGTTGTGGCCATCTTGTCCTCCACCTCACAAAGGATTAATACTACTAAAATCAAATGTCAAAAAAAATGGAATTAGCAAGGAGAACGACTACAATAATCAGAAGTAGTATTTCACGCAGCTTTCCGGAAGATGATCATCATCATCGTTTACCCGCGCCTCCTCCAATGAACATGGAAAATCTATCACAAAAGAACCAGAAGAAACTATTTCAGATGGATCCCTTTGTAGTAGCTATGAAAGAGTGTGGGAAAGATAATGAAAGAAAAGGGAAGTATAAAGGTTTTGTATCTTCATCTAAGATTCTGAAAAGCACAAAAGCATTGGAGATATCTTCATCTAAGATTCAACAAACCAATTTCTTTCCAAACTATAAAGTAGATTTCAACTTACAAATGTAATATCATAAAGGAAATATTATTTTCTGAATTTTTTTCATGTATTATTGAATTTTGGCATGTTTGTGTTGCTTTATGATGATAACTATGTCCAACAATATAAATATTTAAGGTGAAGTTATTTTTTAATGAAAACAGATGATTTTGATTCTGAAACATTAAGGGATGAGTAATATGTGTATCTAATATAAGAGTTGCCTGAAGGTGTAGTCTTTGTCAAATCTTGTTAGAATAGTTTGTTCTAACAGAAACTAAACAAAATGAATTAAAAAAATTGCATAAAATGTTGCTCTCTGCATTTGAAATTGTTTATTAGAGTCTTTTCAGAATCTTTATTGTAAGGGAAGTTTAGACTCGAGAACTCAATACAAGTCTACTAAGTTTGGGTCACTGACAAGGGCCATTTGTAATCAGAAAAATAACATATAATTAAGCATGAATTGACTTAGATTTATTCTAGGATTGCAGATTTTTAATGAATCTTAAAGAAGAGACTTCCTTGGGAAATAAATAATTAGTGTAATATATATAATATTCTTTTAAAAAGACTGTCCAAACATCCTTAGTAATTTCATTGGGAAATATATATGTAATATATCTAATATTCTTTTCAAAAGATTGTCAAGGTACTTGCAATTTCTCTTTCACATATTTCTTCCTCTATTACTTCATATGACTGCCCTTTGTCCACACAAGATGTACATGGTTTTCTTACTACACCAAGAGATTTTGATTATATATTTGAATATTGATGTTATTTCCAACTCTTCAAGAGGCAATGGGTGGCAAGGTATGGGATGTGATATAAGTTTAACTGCTTGTATTCTTTTTCAATATCAATCTTGGCTTTTACTATAAAGAGGCTCACTTTATTCTTATTGAAAATCTAAGTCAGACTAATTTGCCTCTTGCTTCAATTAGAAGATATATGTATCCTATTTGGTATTCTTGAAATTCTAATGATCCATCAATTCTCTAGAAGATGATCATATCTGTATCGGTTCTATTGTTTTTTTTTCTTTAAAAATTTGATCATTAAATACGAAATGTTTATTATTCATATTTAAAAGATATTTAGATATGAATATAAAATCCATAGTCAAAAACACTTCTTTTTATGATCTTTTACTCCCATTGCCCCTGTCCTTATTTCATAGAATTAGTTGATTTCTAATAAGAAAAGTTTTCTTTTTTTCCAGGCATATATGAAAAATTAGTCCTTATTTCATAGAATTACTGCACTCAGAACTTCAATAAATTCAACAAGTTATCTCACCACCACCTAATTGCTTTCCTTTTTCGGTAGTGTGATCTACAAATTGTACATATTTGGGAGCCGCGGTTTTTTTTTTCAAGCAAAGATTGTATTTCTATGAATAAACAATTTCAAATGCAGAACATTTTATGCAATTTTCGTAATTCATTTTGCTTAGAATATTTTTTTTTCAAGAATTTAGAATAGAGTAAGTGCTTCAACTGTTTTTATTTCCTTTGATGAGTTTCTGTTAGTGCAAACTATTCTAACAACATTTGACAAAGACTACACCTTCACCACAGCTCCTGCATTAGATACTCATATTACTTATTCCTTAGTGTTTCAGAATCTGAATCATCTTTTTACATAAAAAATAACTTCACTCTGAATATTTTTATTATTGGACAAAATTATTACCATAAAGAAACAAAAACATGTTAAAATTCAATAATAAATGGAAAGAGACTTGATAAAATAATCTTTCCATTAAGATGTTACATTTATAACCTAAAATTCACTTTATGCTTTGAAAAAAATTTGGTTCGATGGATCCTAGATGAGGATGGATTGAGTGCATTTGTTCTTTTCATTATCTTTCCCGTACTCTACCATAGCTACTACAAAGGGATACCTCTATAATAGTTTCATTTGCTACTTCAGTGATAGCTTTTCCATATTCCTTGGAGCAAGCGGTGGAAGATGATGATGATCATGATCATCCTTGGGAAAGAATAGTGAAATACTACTTCTGGTTGTTGTAGTCGTTCTCCTTGCTAATTCCTTTTTTTGACATATGAAATTGGTAATGGCATATAGGAAGTCAGATGAATGAAGCTACAGTGAAGAAAGATCATCATCATCATCATTTTCCACCGCTTCCTCCAATGAGTATGGAAAAGCGATAACAGAAGAAACAAAATAAACTATTTCAGAGGCATCCATTTGTAGTAGTTATGATAAGTGTGGGAAGATAATGAAAGAAAAGGGAAGCGTAAAGCTTTTGTATTTTTCTGAAAAGCACAAAGGCATTGGATCCATCTTCATTTAAGATCCAACGATTCAATTTTTTTTTCAAAGCATAAAGTGGATTTTAGCTTATAAATAAAATATTGATAGGGAGCTTGATAGGGAAGTGCTCACAAGGAAATTTGTTCAAAAAGGATCAATTTGTCTCCAAAGACTTATAGATTATGTTGAATATGTTTGCTCAATCTTCTTGATTGTCATGATGCCAAATACTCCATGGTTTTCTTGCCTAGCAAACTCCCTTACTGGTGATGACTCTTTCCCAAGCACAAAACTACTCAAAATGCTTAACCCTTCCAACTACACTTTCTCATGCTTGGCTCTTGGGGCCTTCAACCTTCAATTTCAATGTGTACTAGGGGTCTTCCGCATGGAAATGCAGGGGTAGTAAGGTCTTGTACACCTTTGGATGCTCATAACCTTGTTTGAGGACTATGACCCTTAACTTGCTCAAAATCACTAACAAGGCTCAACTACCCCAAATAAGGCTGCACATTGTCTTGGAGTCCCAAATTACACTTGGTGGATTTCTTGGAATTTTTTCATTATGTTTTATAAGCCCAAGTTTCATTTTCCAGCCGGTTCATGCAATTTTACAAAAACTGCCAATTTTGTGTGTTATGTAGCAGGGCTACTAGCCCGTGGAGGCCTAATTGGCTCCTTTTTCCTTGCCTAGCCCAAAAATGGGAATTTACACCATGAAACTTGTTTTGAATGTTGTTTAGGAGGTATGAGCTTAAGGATTTTTCAGGTTTTGAGTTCCATGGGGTGTGTTTGATGACTGTCCACCTTTTAAGACCCAAAAGAAGGGTTTGGGCTTGCATTGTTTGATTTGTATTGCCCTACATTAACCAAGGCCTAAAACTATCTAAGAGGAGCTGCCACACCTTGGAGTACCCTTTCCAAGTCACTACCACTTTCCATTTTTCCAAACACTTGGCACACAAGAAGGAAAATAGTGAATTGCCTCTGCCACTATTCTTTTTACTGTCTTTTACCATTCAACAACTTTTCCTCTTTGGAACCTACAAGAATGAAGAGTTTGGAGAATGGGAAGGTACGTCAATGAGGTCTTAAACATATACACTCCACCTATTACATTGCCTTCAAGTAAAAAGGCATGGATAATGCTTTTAGAAGCATCCTAATGAGCATTTCACAAATTGCCATTCACAAAACAATGAGCATACTGTTTGTTTACAAAATAGGAATGTTTGAAAAAAATAAGGTTAATCTAACAGCCAAAATGGTGATCAACACTCTAGACCACACTTCCATACTACTTCCTCATTGATTAGTTCATTCCAAATTGCTTTTGGATGGCAATCTTGAGTTTGCACCATGAACTAGCCTAGTTGCTCCAACTTGCCTAGTTCACACTCAAATGAATCTTCAAACCATTTTCCTAGCACAAAAAGAAATGAATGTACATTATATATACAAATATCAACTTGGAAGAAGCCATTGGAGGGATCCCAGACCTGGATCAACCAAGTTGACACATTTTACAACTCCAAACCCTCGGCAGGGCAGCAGATTTCCAGTTATGAAATAATTTTACACAAACCAATTTCCAAAATAAAATAGTACAAAAATCACTTGGAAAGAATTGAATGAACAATATAAACACTTTCTAGAAGGTACACTACTGATACAATTCCTACAGTACGGACTGCCCTTCAAAAGGAACAAAAAATAAGTCATAAAAGCCAAAAAAACTTGTTTTCTATTGAGTTACTCTTCCAAATCCAATCACCAACCCTTTCCAAGGAAAAGGGAGGACTTATGTAGTTTCTCCAGTTGGTTTCCATTCCCTTGTATGGATAAGAGGCTTCAATAATTACATTTTTCAAGAAAATGACATTTTTGACAACTTTCTTAAGCCAAAATGACAACTTCTCTTGCTCACAAAGGCATTTTTGACAACCTAGCCTTATCAACTTTCCTAAAGAACTATGACATGCTTAAAAAAACTAAACAAACATGTTTCAATGTTCTTGAAACCATTAGGAGACCTTTTTGGCAAATTTTCACATTTTTGCCAAAAATTATCAATTTAAGGCCTGAAATGCAAGATTTGATCTCTTAAGCTCGAAAGGAGATCAAAAACACTAAACTTGATCCAAAACAACCTAAAAAAACAAAAAAAACCTAACACAAGACTTTACAAACATAAAAGCATGAAAAACCAAATAAAATGGGAGTTTGACTCAACTAGGTGCTCCTGCACCATACTCCCCTAAAAACAAAGAAGTCATGTGACTCCTTGAGGCAACAAAGAAAAAGGAATGCTAACTTTTTGAAAGTCAGCTTCATGTATCCAAGTGGCCTCTGAGATAGGTTGATCCTTCCACTTGATGAGATGCTCCATGTAGGTATGATTCCTTGTCTTTTTGAGAACTTTGGAGTCTAGAACCTATTTAGCATGGGGAAAAGAAAGAGAATGGAGAGATAGATCAGAAAGGGATTGAGAGAAATATGAAACTCTTTGAATCTCCTCAAGTGGCTGCCCTTTGAAAGCAATCAGATCTGCAACATTAAAAATGGGGGACAAAGAAACATTAGTAGGCAAATAAACTTTATAAGCATTAGACCCATACTTAGCCAAGATCTTGCAAGGGCCTATCCTCCTCATCTGAAGCTTGCTTGGAACTCCCTTTTGTAGCCTTTCCTTATTCAAATGAACCATTACATAATCACCTATGGCAAACTGAACATCTCTTTTTGTAGCATCCACTCTTGCCTTGACTTTTTGAGAGGTGTCTTGAAGATCTTGTCTCACTTGCTCATGAACCTCCTTCATGGAATGAGCCATGTCATCTACTATCCCACTCTTATGCTGCAAGTTAGTGATATCCCTCAACTCCATTATACCCCTTGGATGCATACCATAAACAACTTCAAATGGACTTTTACCTGTAGAGCAGTTAACACTGTCATTATAGGCATATTCTACTTGATGAATGAGTTGATCACAACTCTGCCCGTATTCCTTTGTCAAACACCTAAGTATGTTTCCAAGAGACCTGTTCACAACTTTGGTTTGGCCATTAGTTTTTGGATGATAAGCTGAACCAAAAGAGAGATTAGTACCCAATATCTTCCACAATATTTTCCAGAAATGACCAAGAAACTTAACATCCCTATCAAAAACAATGCTAGTAGGCAAACCATGAATTCTAACAACTTCTTTGAAAAAAAAATAGGCAATATGACCTCCATCATGTGTTGTTTTGAAAGGAATGAAGTGAGCCATCTTACTGAATCAAATCCTGCTTGAGTTCTAGGTAGTCCTACTACAAAATCCATGCTAATGCAATCCCAAGGCCTATGTGGAATGGGAAGAGGCTGATATAAACCAGCATTAGAGGAGTTACCTTTTTATTTCTGGCATACCAAGCACTATTCAACATACCTCCCGATGTCTCTCTGTGTCTTAGGCCAATAATAGAACCTTTGAACCAGCTCTAAGGTCTTATTGAGACCAAAATGTCCACTTAAGCACCCATTGTGCTTCTCTTGAATGAGGTTATCTCTCATAGAACCTTGTGGAACACATAATTGTCCACCCCTAAATAACAAACCATCCTGCAAAGTGAAATCAGCATATGCACCATGGAAGTTATTCTCAAAATCTATACAAACTTTATAAGCTTTAGCAAAATCATTATCAGTAGGATACATGTCCCTGAAACTATCAATACCAATGCTCTGAACTTGAATCTCATGAATAGTTAAAAATCTTCTACTCAAAGCATCCACTACTTTATTCAACTGACCCTTCTTATGCTTAAGAGTAAAAGTGTAAGATTGTAAATATTCTACCCATTTAACATGCCTATGATTCAGTTTATCCTATGAGTTCAAGAAACTGAGTGCCTAATTATCTGTGTATACAACAAACTCTTTAGGAAGAAGATAGTGTCTCCATTTCCTAAGTTCTTGTACTAATGCATAAAGTTCTAAATCATAGGATGAGTAATTTTTCTTTGCATCATTTAACTTTTCACTAAAGAATGCAACTGGTCTATTTTCTTGACTTAAAATAGCTCCTACTGCAATATTACTAGCATCACATTCAATAGTAAAAAGCTTATCAAAACTAGGCAAAATGAGCACCGATTGAGTAGGTACTTTAGTTTTCAGAAATTCAAACCGCTTATTTGCTGCACTTGTCCATCGATACTTTACCTTGACACCCCCTTTGATGGTGTCCAACATTGGAACACAAATCTCACTGAATCCCCTGATGAATTTCCTGTAAAACTAAGCCAAACCATGGAAGCTTCTGACATCACTGGCTGTCTTAGGAGTTGGCCAACTGGTTATTGCTGCAAATTTTGAGTGATTTATTTTCAAATTGCCTCCTAATACAACAAAACCAAGATAGACCAATTCTTGCTTCATAAAATCACATTTCTCAAGATTAATGGTTAGCTGTTCATCAGATAACTGTTTCAAAACATTAGCTAAATGCTGTAAGTGCTCTTCTTTAGTCTTGCTGAAAACAAGAATATCATCTTAATACACTAAAACAAATTTGCCAATGAAATCATGTAAAACTTCATTCATGAGCCTCATGAATGTGTTGGGAGCATTAGAGATTCCAAAAGGCATGACTAGCCATTCATAGAGACCCTCATTCATTTTGAAAGTTGTCTTCCACTCATCCCCCTCTTTGATCCTTATCTGATGGTAGCCACTCTTCAAATCAATCTTGCTGAAATACTATGCACCCTCCAAAACAATCTATCAAATCCTCTATCCTGGGTATGGGAAATCTGTATCTGATGGTGATTTTGTTTATGGCTCTGGAATCTATACAAAGTCTCCACGTTCCACCCTTCTTAGGTGCCAACATTGTAGGTACTGCACAAGGACTAATGCTTTTCCTAATTAGCCCTTGGTCTAAGAGTTCTTGTATTTGTCTTGCTACCTCTTTGTTTTGGTTAGGGGTCATCTTGTAGGATGCCTTATTGGGCAAAGAGGCTCCAAGAATGAAGTCAATTTGATGGCTAATGGTTCTAGGAGGTGGTAAGGCTGCAGGTGTACTATCACTGATTATTTGTTTGAAGCTATCAAGGATTTTCTGCACTTCATATGGTATTGCAACTTTTTTTTCTACCTTTTCTTCCTTAGGCTTCACTATGAGTGCAAATCCTACTCCTTCACCTTCTTCTAGAGTCTTTATGAACTCTTTCTCATTCACTAACAAAATGTTAGGCACCTTATTGCTGCTCTCTCCTTCTTCAATGAGGGATTGAATCTGATAGTTTACTCCATCTTTTTGAAAAGAATATGAGTTTCTTTCCCCATCATGCAATGCTTTTCGGTCAAACTACCATGGTCTACCCAACAATAGGTGGCAAGCATCCATAGGAAGGATGTCACATAGGATCCTATCTATATATCCCCCAATGTGGAAATCTACCCAATCTTGCTCATTTACCAACACATGTTGTCCCTTATTCAACCAAGTGACTTTGTATGGCTCCTTGTGTTGTATCCTAGGTAGTTTCAATTTGCTTACTGCTTCTTTTGCTATGATGTAATCTGTGGATCCTGAATCTATGATCACCTTACACACCTTTCCCATGATTTTACACTTAATCTTGAACAATGCTCTTCTCTATGAGGCCTCTGTACTATGTGGCTTCTTCATTAGCACTCTCTTGATCATCAAACTCTCACCATCTTTTGAAGCTAGGTGATTCAATGCTGAAGTTCTGGTATTACCTCCATCTTCTTGAACATAGTTTACTCTCTTTTCACCTCCATAGGATGAACTAGGCTTCTCTGGGCATCTATAGGTAGGGTGGCCTAACTTTTGGTAGTTGTAGCATTTCATGGTTGAGAAGTAGGACCCTCTCCCTGGTCCATTAGATCTACCCCTACTTGGGTTGCTTGATCCCCTACCCCTATAGTTGGGTTTGCTCTGAGAATTCCCACTTTACTCAATAAGCTTAGATTCTCCCTAGGACCATTGATCTATGTTTCTTCCCCCAAAAATGCCTCTATGGCCTCTACCATCTCTTTCCCTACCTCTTCCTCTATCATTTTGTTCTTGCTTTCTTCTACCTTTCTCTTCCACCTTAAGTGCCAATTGATAGCACTTGTGTACGATTTGTGGGCACAACAAGCTCATCTCTTCTTGGATGTTCCACCTCAACCCATTCAAGTATCTTGCCACTTTGATACTTTCATCCTCCACTACTCTAGATCTCATCCACAGTTTCTAAAACTCTTCAGTGTAGCTACTGATATCTAGTTCTTTTTGTCTCACGTTCTATCTTTTCTTGTGAAGTTGTATCTCATAGTCTCTAGGAAGGTAGGTCTCTTTAATTTTGGCCACTCCTTCTAAGGTCTTACCACTCATAGCTCTCAAGGCTTTCAAGAATGGTTCTTGCTCAATGACAGGGTTGGGCATGGGGACTTCATCCTCAATTGCCATTTTTTTACCCTGATCTCCAACCTTATCCTGGACTTCTTCTATTTTGACTGCTACTTCAGCTAGTTTCATTGCTAGTTGATCTAGTCTTTCTCTGAGTGCCTTATTTTCCTCTTCTTGGTCCTCTACCTTCTTAGCCAATTCTGTACTGGTCGCCATGATTTCCTAATGTTTCTTTCTCCTAAATATTTCGTTGGCTCTGATACCACTATGATAGGGAGCTTGATAGGGAAGTGCTCACAAGGAAATTTGTTGAAAGATGATCAATTTGTCTCCAAAGACTTATAGATTCTATTGAATATGTTTACTCAATCTTCTTGATTTTCATGATGCCAAATACTCCATGGTTTTCTTACCTAGCAAACTCCCTTACTGGTGATGACTCTTTCCCAAGCACAAAACTACTCAAAATGCTTAACCCTTCCAACTACACTTTCTCATGCTTGGCCCTTGAGGCCTTCAACCTTTAGTTTCAATGTGTACTAGGGGTCTTCCACATGGAAATGTAGGGTTAGTAAGGTCTTGTACACCTTTGGATGCTCATAACCTTGTTTGAGGACTATGACCCTTAACTTGCTCAAAATCACTAACAAGGCTCAACTACCCCAAATGAGGCTGCACACTGTCTTGGAGTCCCAAATTACACTTGGTGGATTTATTGGAATGTTTTCATTATGTTTTATAAGCCCAAATTTCATTTTCCAACCAGTTTCATGCAATTTAACAAAAACAGCCAATTTTGTGTGTTATGCAGCAGGGCTACTAGCCCGTGGAGGCCTAATTGGCTCCTTTTTCCTTGCCTAGCCCAATGATGGGCATTTACACCATGAAACTTGTTTTTGATTTTGTTTAGGAGGTATGATCTCAAGGATTTTTCAGGTTTTAAGTTCCATGGGGTGTGTTTGATGACTCTCCACCTTTTAAGGCCCGAAAGGAGGGTTTGGTGAGGGTTTGGGCTTGCATTGTTTGATTTGTATTCCCCTGCATGAACCAAGGCCTAAAACTATTTGAGAACATCTGCCACACCTTGGAGTACCATTTCCAAGTCACTACCACTTGCCATTTTTTCCAAACGCTTGGCACAGAAGAAGGAAAATAGTGAATTGCCTCTGCCAGTGTTCTTTTTACTGTCTTTTACCATTCAGCAACTTTTCCTCTTTGGAACCTACAAGAATGAAGATTTTGGAGAATGGGAAGGTACTTCAATGAGGTCTTAAACTTATACACCCCACCTATTACATTTCCTTCAAGTTACAAGGCATGGATAACACTTTTAGAAGCATCCCAATGAGCATTTTACAAATTGCTATTCACAAAACAATGAGCATACTATTTGTTTACAAAATAGCAATGTTTGAAAAAAATAAGGTTAATATAACAAGCCAAAATGGTGATCAACACTCTAGACCACACTTCCATGCTACTGCCTCATTGATTAGTTAATTCCAAATTGCTTTTGGATGACAATCTTGAGTTTGCACCATGAACTAGCCTAGTTGCTCCAACTTACCTAGTTCACACTCAAATGCATCTTCAAACCATTTTCCTGGCACAAAAAGAAAGGAATGTACATTATATATACAAAGATAAACTTGGAAGAATCCATTGGAGGGATCCTAGACTTGGATCAACCAAGTTGACACATTTTACAACTCCAAACCCTTGGCAAGGTAGTAGATTCCCAATTATGAAATTATTTTACACAAACCAATTTCCAAAGTAAAATAGTACAACAATCACTTCGAAAGAATTGAATGACCAATATAAACACTTTCCAGAAGGTACAGTATGGATACAATTGCTATAGTATGCACTACCCTTCGAAAGGAACAAAAAATGGTCATAAAAGCCAAAAAACCTTGTTTTCTATTGAGTTACTCTTGCAAATGTAATCACCAACCATTTAAAAGGAAAAGGGAGGCCTTATATAGTTTATCTAGTTGGTTTCCATGCCCTTGTATGGACAAGAAGCTTCAATAATTACATTTTTCAAGAAAATGACTTTTTTGACAACTTTCTTAAGCCAAAATGACAACTTTTCTTGCTCACAAAGGCATTTTTGACAACCTAGCCTTATCAACTTGCCTAAAAAAATTAGAAATTCTTAGAAACACTAAAAAAACATATTTCATTTCTCTTGAAACCATTAGGAGACCTTTTTGGCAATTTTTCACATTTTTGCCAAAAATTGTCAACTTAAGGCCTGAAATGCAAGATTTGATCTCTTAAGCCCAACAGGAGATCAAAACCACTAAACATGATCCAAAACAACCTAAAATAACCAAAAAAACCTAACACAAGACTTTACAAACATAAAAGCATGAAAAACCCCCAAAAATGGGAGTTTGACTCAACTAGGTGCTCCTGCACCAAATATATATTTTCTTAAAGTCTTTTTTCATGTATTATTGAATTTTGGTATGTTTGTGTTGGTTTATTATAATAGCAGTGTCTAATAATATGTTTATTAAGTAAAACAATGACTTTGATTCTCAAACACTAAGGAATAAGTAATGTGTATCTAATTCAGGAGCTGTGGTGAAGGTGCAATCTTTGTCAAATGTTTGTAGAATAGTTTGCGATAACAAAATAGTTCAAAAGAAGTGTGTGAATAGTTTTATAACTGCATTGAATAGAATTATTGGAAGTGCAAAGGATGAGAATATAAAAATGTAAAGAGTTTCGAGGAAAGGGATGCGTACGACATGGTTAGGAGCCATGCCACTGATATGTGTGAGAGGTAATCAAAACTAAGGTGTTATGAGATGACCTCGCCCACATTGGAAATGTGGTCTACATATGGTAGAAGTCTATGTATGAGGTAGACGGTAGACAGTATTGAAAAAATGCAACATGAGATGAGACCCTTTCATAAAATTAATAGCAGCTGACAAAGAGATGGTTGAATGGTTGTTAAGCTGAGATTGAAGCCTAGTTTTGTTTAACATTGGCATAGTGTGTAATGACAGCTAACAAGAACAATTGTGTGCATATGAAGTGTCATTATTTTTTTGTTTGTTAAAGAAAGGGGGAAAAACCCTTGCCATATCTCATGGAGGAGAGAGATAAGAACTTCTACAGGAAGTAAGCACTTCTACATAATCTGTACCTTGTTGGTCTATAAGATTTGGTACAATAAGTGTGCAACTCTAAATGAAATTAGTGTCGAGTTTAGGTTTCTTCGTCAAATATGGCGCTGGCCGGGAGATAAAGAGAATGGTTGGGTGGGTAACTTGACCATGGCCGGGATAAATTATGTAGTTGGCAGTTTTTAGGGAGAGCTCCTAAGTAATTTTCTACTGATTTTCTTAAAGTTTTTGAGGTAGGAACTGCCATGTTTAAAAGTTTCTTTATTTGTGATGTAGTAATCTATTATGATTTTAGAGACTAAAACTTCTATAAAATACTCCCTCCTTGTATTGTTTATGTAGATTAAAATATAACCTCTATATAGAAATAAATGATGATGTAGTAGATATTAATTAAATAAATAAAATTTATGCCTTAAATTGAATTTATATTTTGTGACTGATTTAAATCTACAATCTTCAAGCACCTTGAACCAAAACCAGAAAAAAAAAAAAAAGGCCCACAACCCATGAATAAACGAAACAAGGCACCCACTTTTTGAGACTAACGAGTTGAAACACACCATTGTAGACTACCCTAGAAGCAAAAATTTTGAATAAACAAAGATATGAAAAGTAGCATTTAACTTCCAACAGAGGCAAAGGACAGGAAAGCGTTTCTTCCTTCAATACTAATGCCAAATCACTTTCCTCTTAACTGAACACTTCATCTCAAAATAGAGATAAATTTGACTGGTTCAATAGAGTCTTCAAAGCCTATATAAGTCTTTTGACTTCAAGAATAGAGTGTCCTCTACTTCCGTCTCAGTAGATTACATTAAACTTTTGAAACCTACAGGGTACTCTGTGTCCAAACTGAAAACCATCCCATCATACAAACACTTAACATTGGAAGAAGCCCTAACCAGCTTAACAGGAAAAATACCGCCAACCAGGCTAGCCCCTACAGAAGGCCCAAATCTCCCAAAAATCATTACGAAATTTAAATAGAAATAATGTCCTCTTTGATGAATTTCTCATGCAACGAGTGAAATTCATGTGATTACAAAATATCTAAGCTAATTGAAAGGAAAAGGAAACCCATCTCATATACTATGAATTGTTTTTCCAAATCCTAAAGAATATCTACCCTATAACTGATGAAATGACTTCTTATAACAAGTGGCACTTCAAATTGTAGATGGCTTTAAAATTTCCTGCATTGAATTTTGTTGAGAAGGTTGGTCCTTCGGGTTGTGATGCAAAAAGCCAAAACTTGTCTACTGAAACCACGTATAGAGGAAATCAGTTAAGAGCCAAGCAAGAAATATCACTTAAGACACACTCATTTGAATGATAAAGTGCTTGTAAGTCGCACAAAGGCCAAAAAATGAAGGAACAATCTACCAAATTCTACTCTAAAGAGATCAAAAACTAAAATATTTGTCAGAAATAAGTGGAAAGGACCAAAAGGGCAGCGGGGAATGAAATGAATGATGCCCAAAGGGAATAAATAGGACACTCAAATCCTAATTCTATATTTTTAAATTATTTATAAGCATTATAAATGGACTGCACTCTTGCATTAATATCAGGAAAACTAAACATTATAAGTTTCACAAAATGGTTTTTCCTTGTAAGCCTTTCCCGATAAACTTGCTACCACCAGTAACTACTCAACACTTTTATAATTAAAATGATGTTCGATTACATCCCTATAAGTTTACTTTCAAACACCTACTATGCTATGAGCTATGATACCCAAAATTACTAAAATTGGGCATACTTCCATCCAACACAATACTAAGCAGAAACACTTTTCTCATCAATTGCCTTCACTTTCCTTCATCACTTTCCATATATAATTTGGGCCCGGTGAGCTTTGATTTTCTTCCACAGTGACCTCATTTGTAGCCTCGTCCTCCTGAAGCTATGACCCTTCATAACCTATTACCCATCTTGTAGTGTCATCGACGTTTCTCAAATTCTCTTTTTTAATGTACTGTTGGAGACATCCTAACCCTTCTTCTAGTGTTAAATTCAAGATTCTCTTCAACAAGAGAAAGATTTTTCCTAACACAACCTACCCATGAGATCTTTAGACAAGATCAAAGGATATCTCTTTGGTTGCTAGCCACACTTTTAAATGATGTAGTAATCCCTTGGAAGAATGATCCCTTTCTTCTCCTCTGGTTTGAATGGATGAATTTGATTGATAAATGTTCGATTGTGATGAAGGTGTGGCATTATGGTATGTAGGTAAATGGGATGGTTAGAAAAACATTAATAGTGAATTTGTGCTCTTGAACTGATGAATCCAAAAAGCTTATATTACTCTTACATTCATATACATATACATATATACATATATATACATATACATACATATACATACATACATACATACATACATACATACATATATCTATGTATGTATGTATAGGTATTTATATATGTCAATGTATGTATATATATATATATGTGTGTGTGTGTGTGTACATATATGTATATATGTGTACATATATATGTATATGCATATATAGATATATCTATATGTATATATATATGTATGTATTTGTATAGATATATATGTATATGTATATATATGTGTATATACATATAGATATGTCTATCTATATGTATATCTATATGTATATTTTTGTATATATACATCTGTATATATATATATATGTATATATACAATATGTATACATATATGTATATGTATATGTATACATATATACATATATATTTATATATACATATACATATACATATACATATATATTTATATGTATATATACATATACATATACATATGTATGTGTATGTATATAGGTATGTATATATATATATATATATATATATGTATGTATGTATGTGTATGTATGTGTATGTATGTATGTATATGTATGTATATATGTATGTATGTATATGTATATGTATATATATGTGTGTGTGTATATATATATATGTGTGTGTCTATATATATATGTATATATACATGTATATATATGTATATATACATGTATATATATGTATATATACATATACATATACATATATCTATATATATATATATATGTATGTATGTATGTATGTATGTATATATGTACATATATACATATATATATATGTATATATATAGATATAAAAATACATATATGTATGTATATATATCTATACATGTAATATATGTATATATATGTATGTATGTACATATATATATATACATATACACATATACGTATATACAAATATATATACATATCTATATATATACATACAAACACACACACACACACACATATATATCATTTGATTAATAAATTAAAGTTAAAACATTTTTTTATGTATATTGATCTTGGTCGATTAATTAGATAAATATTTTTATAAGTCCATAATTTAGGAAAGGTAGATTTTTAAGATAACTTAATAGAAAAATAGTTATTTTAGGGATAAATATAGCTAGGTTTGATAATGGTATATTATTAAGAGTTAAATTGGGTATATTTATAATATTTTTGAAAAAATATATGAATATTGCTAAGTATAGCTATATTTAGAAATTGCTTATATTTGTGAGAAGAGTAAAGGTATTTAGATTCATCTATATGTAATGTAATTTAATTAATCAATCATGTGGTTAAGATTGGTTTAGGATTATATATACCTTTTCATATCAACTTTTCTAATCTTCATTTAATTAGTTGTTGACCAAATATAATGATAGAAAAATTGAAGGAATGAATTACATTATCTTGAATGTTTTGTATAATAAAATGTCAGATTCATTGTACAAATTATTAGGAATAAAATGAGTTATAAAGGTTTAAAGTTTGGGATAGAAACACGTAAGGGACAACCAGAAGTAACAGACCTAAGAGAAATTTTTGATAAGCTCTGCACCTTCTTGCTCCAGCTGGACCATTGAGGCAACAACACTCTTTAAATCCTCCAGCTCCTTGGTTTGCTGGGCCATCTTCCTTGTGCTTTCCCATGTTCATTTACCATAGCTAGTAGGCCCCCCCTCAAGTGTCAAAACCTTATCTTTAGTTATATCAATTGTGTTCTTATTCTTGTGCATCTATTCCAATTTTCTAATCATCACACTAAAGCTATTGATAGGTTCTCTCTGAATGTTTTGGTTGTGTTCTCAAATTTTCTTCAAGGTATTCTCATGGCCAAGAACTCGCTTCTCTAAATCATTGAACCTAGCCTTGCATAGCCTTAAATTATTGAACAAAAAGTGTACCTTGTTGGTCTATAAGATTTGGTACAATAATGATGGCAATTCTGCATAGTGAGTTGCAGAGATTCAATTTTTTAGTCCACTCAGCATCAAGGGGAAGTATGTTCGATAGTGATGTAAGTGTGCAACTCTAAATGGAACTAGTAATTTCAATTATGGAGCTGGGAGTTTTTAGGAAGAGCTTCTAAGTAATTTTCTAGTGATTTTGGTAAAGTTTTTTAGGTAGGAATTACCATGTTTTAAAAGTTTATTTATTTGTGATGTAGTAATATATTACGATTTTAGAGGCTACAACCTCTATAAGATATTACCTCCTTGTATTGTTTATGTAGATAAAAATATAACCACTATATAGAAATAAATGATGATGTAATAGAATTAATTAAATAAATAAATAAAATTTGTCCCTTAAATTGAATTTATATTTTGTGACTGATTTAAATCTACAATCTTCATGCACCTTGAACCAAAACCAGAAAAAAAAGAGGGCCCAAAACCCATGAATGATCAAAACAAGACACCCACTTTTTGAGACTAAGGAGATGAAACACTCCAATGTAGACTACCCTAGAAGCAAAAACTTTGAAAAAATAAAGATATGAAAAGTAGCATTTAACTTCCAATAGAGGCAAAGGATAGGAAAGCATTGCACCCTTCAATACTAACCACAAAATCACTTTCCTCTTAACTGAACACTTCATCTCAAACAAGATATAAATTTGACTGGTACAAATCTAGCTTTACATGAGCCGGATAAGAGTGTTTCAATAGAGTCTTCAAAGCCTATATAAGTATTTTGACTTGAAGAAAGTGTCCTATACTTCCTCCTCAATAGATTACATTAAACTTTTGAAACCTATAGGGCACTCTATGTCCAAACTAAAAACCATCCCATCATACAAAGACATAACACTGGAAGAAGCCCTAACTAGGCTAACCCAAATCTTCGAAAAACTATTACGAAATTTAAACAAACATAATATCCTCTTTGATGAATTTCTCATGCAAGGAGTGAAGTTCATGTGATTAAAAAATATCTAAGGTAATTGAAAGGAAAAGGAAACCCATCTCATATAATATGAATTGTTTTTCCACATCCTAAAGAATATCCTCCCTATTACTGGTGAAATGACTTCTTATAACAAGTAGCACTTCAAATTGTAGATGGCTTTAAAATTTCTTGTATTGAATTTTGTTGAGAAGGTGGGTCCTTTGGGTTGTGATGCAAAAAGCCAAAACTTGTCTATTGAAACCACGTATAGAGGAAAGTAATTAAGATCCAAGAAAGAAATATCACTTAAGACAACCTTATTTGAATGATAAAGCACTCATAACTCACCCAAAGGCGAAAAATGAATGAATAATCTACCAAATTGTACTCTAAAGAGATCAAAATCTAAAATATTTATCAGAAATAAGTGGAAAGGACCAAAAGGGCTGCGAGGAATAAAATGAATGATGCCCAAAGGGAATAAAAAGGACACTCAAATCCTAATTATATATTTTTAAATTACTGTAAAGCATTATAAATGGACTACACTCTTACATTAATATCAGGAAAAATAAACATTACAAAGTTTCACAAAGTGGTTTTTGCTTGTAAGCCTTTCCCGATAAACTTGCTACCACCAGTAACTACTCAACACTTTTATAATTAAACTAATCTTTGAATACATCCCTATAAGTCTACTTTCAAAAACCTACTATACTATGAGCTATGATACCCATTATTACCAAAATTGGGCATACTTCCACCCAACACAATACTAAGCAGAAACATTATGCTCATTAATTGCCTTCACTTGCCTTCATTACTTTCCATAGATAATTTGGGCCATGTGAGATTTGATTTTCTTCCACAGTGACCTCATTTGTATCCTTGTCCTCCTAAAGCTATGACCCTTCATAATCTATTACCAAGATTGTAGTGTCATCCAGGTTTCTCAAATTCTCTTTTTTAATGTACTCTTGGAGGCATCCTAAACCATCTTCTAGTGTCAATTTCATGATTCTCTTCGACAAGAGAATGATTTTTCCTAACACAACCTTGCCATGAGATCTGTAGAAAATATTAAAGGATATCTCTTTGGTTTCTAGCCACACTTTTCAATGATGTAGTAATCCCTTGGAAGAATGATCCCTTTTTTCTCCTCCACATTATTGATTGCATCCTCCAACTCTCCAAGATACTTTATACCAATTTTCTACATAGTTTAATTGCCATTTATTTTATTTTCCTCACATGTAAAAAGGATGCCAACAAAATAACAAAAATAACATAATTCACAAGATATCTATGATGCATTTTTGGAAATTCATTTTCTAACACCATTTTGACAACATACAGGATGAGACCATGATTTGTTAAGGAATCCAAATGTTGTAAAGATGAAATATTTTGAATCAAATTATTTATAGTGGTTTGAATGGATGAATTTGATTGATAAATGTTTGATTGTAATGAAGGTGTGGCATTATGATAGGTTGGTAGAACATTATGATATGTAGGTAAATGGGATTGTTGGGAAACAAATGGAAAATTTGTTTAAGGAGATATGTAGAAGCATTTATTGATAGGATTCTCCCCATTACTAACATGTGTAGAATTTAAATAACCAAGTAGTTCAACTTAATTTTTTATTGTCATAACATTGTCATTCACAATAAGATCAATAATAAAAAGAACATTTATACCTTGCTCATCATTTTGAATCAAACTCCTAAAATCATCAATCAATGGTTTCCTCTCCTCCCAAGTGCTCTTTACTTAAAAATTTTTGGAGACTTCTTTTGTTGGTAAATCATTCCCAATTGTTCAATAGTCACTTGAGTTGAAGAGTCACCTCCATCATGAGAAATAGGAAGGCAAGGATTCTCAAGAATGTAAAGAAAAATTTTGTATAGGTAAAGGGGATTCATCCAAGCTTCCATGGAATATGAAAGTCAACTTAGGGTCAATACTCTTAGTATTTAAACTTTGTAAGATATAAGTCTATTAATTCTTCTCATAAAGATATTATATTTGGGACAAAGATAAAAAAAAACCCATACACAAAAAGGGAAAAGGTAATGAAATATATTTTTACTCACTATGCCTCTTACAGAACTGATAATGCAAAATATTAGAGTAAGAGAATTGATTAAACAATGCTATTTACCATGAGGAGAAAATCAAGATCCCTTACTCAAAAATTATTGTAGACTTCCCAATTGTTGGTAAATCATTCCCAATAGTCACTCAAGTTGAAGAGTCACCTCCTTCATGAGAAATATCTACCCAAGGATTATCAACAATGTTAAGAAAAATCTTGTGTATGTAAAGAGGATTCATCAAAGCTCTCATGAAATAAGATAGTCAACTCGAGCCCAATACTCTTAGTATTCAAGTTTAGTAAGCCACAAGTCTATTGATTCTTCTCATCAAGATATTGTATTTGGGACAAAAATAGAAAACCCATATACAAAAAGGGAAAGGTAATGAAATATATTGTAACTCACAATGCCCCTTATACAATTGATAATGAAAAAATTATAGTAAAAGAATTGATTAAATCGTGCAATTTACCATGAGGAGAAAATCAAGAACCGGGAGATGGTGATTGAACAGATCAATGAAAACCTAAGAGTGGTTATTGCAGTTAACAAGGTAGCCATGACAAACAACACAGAGGGACTTTAGTGACAAAATGAAAAATCTCAATCCCTCAATGTATCCCCCTCACCTAATCACTCCTCCTCCTCCATATCCAACTATGGTAAAGGAAATAAGGAAAAGGTGTCTAATTTGGAGAATGATATTGAGGCCCTTCTGGGACCATCAGCTTGCACCCACAACAAAGACAAAGGTAACTTGGTTAATTCTAGCATTATTGAGGAATTATCCTCGATCTTAATATGAATGCTATAGATAAAATGCTAAGTTTTTTCAAATTTTAAACAATACCATGTAGTTTCGAGGTAGTTGGACCCTATTTCATTTTATTATTTTTCTACTGGCCCATTGTAGCTTAGCATGTTGTTCATCTTTGTGATTGGTTTTTTTATACTATGTTTTTGGTCCCTATGAAACCTATTTTACTCTAATAAAAAATAATACATTTTTCCAATAAAATAATCCAATAAACCACTTAATTAAGAAAAATGAATTATAAAAATGATAGATTTGAACTATTAATGCTTCTAAATATAAAAAAGATATGCAATAAAACTCAAATCTGAGCTTACAAAAAATAAATTATGCATCGCACAAATCAAGCTCACCAAAATTTAATGGTGATGAAATAGGGTTTACTAGTCTAATCATGCCAACTAAGAATCAAACTTAGTCACATAAACATACATTGGGAAAACAACCAATAGGTCCAACATTAGACCTAAGGGTTGAGTTGGGCATAATGGTTGCTTGTTGGCATTTTTTATGTGTGTAGGTGTAATTGGATAAGATATAATGGTTAAATGAAAGAACTAGGACTAATGATGAAAAATTCAGATTAATCGGTATAAGAAAAAATCTACTAATTAGATATGTACACTTTGAGTACAAATATGGAAATGTGAGTCAAATAGGAACCTATATCTACAATCTAAGCTCAAAACTGCTAGAAAATGGAGCTAGGCATACTAGTTTTGAAGGTGTTCAATGCAGATACTGATAATATATGTAGGGCCAAGACGTTTCTCAAAATATTCTCTTCATGTGTCGTGAGAAAAGTGTCAAGTATTGTTAAAAAATAGTCACCATCTAGAGATTCCTACTTCATAAAAATTTGGTTCTATTTCTATCATTTTGCAATTTGTAGGTCTATATTATTTCTTTACTAAAATTGCAACTTACACACACAAGAGAAAAAATGGTTTTTGGTTGATAGGAGTTTGCCTAGGTCAAACACTAGGTTTGATATTAACACTATAATTATGAGTAAAATAGAAAAGAGACCCTTTCCTTGCAAGGTGTGGAGGTTCAATTGTGAAACAAAATGTTAAATTGAAATTTTATATCTTCTTTTATGAATATCATTTTCCTTGAAGTCTTCATAAAAAAGGTTGATTTTTCTATGTAGGAATCATCCATTTTTCATATATATTTTTTTATTATGGATGCCATCTTGAATACTTAAAAATTTGAATAGTCAATCTCTCCTTCACTACCTTAATATTATTTGATTTCGTTCTCAATAGGAATTATCTTGGAAATTTGTGGAGAGATGTTTCAAATGAGTGGATATGATTATATTTTCTACCTATCCACATGAAATGTGCTGAAAATTATGAAGAAAGTCAACATTGAGTTTATTTTCCCACTTAGCTTTTTCGACCATTGAAGGACTCAAATTTGGGCCCATTTAGCCTAGACTATAGAACCCAATGCCCTTTCTCTTTCCCTTTGGACTAGACAAAGGCCGAGAAGTCAAAAAAAAGAGGAGAGATAATAGATTTGATACTAGTTTGAGACAAATCAGGCATAATCAAGGCATAAAAGATAGAAACATTGAAGGAAACCTTAAATGAGAATGAAACTATATCAGGATACAATTTATGACACTATAGAAGCATATAAGTTCGGTAGCATTAATGAAAGTAGAAAAAAAATGATTCTAGCACATATTATTAAGTATTACATAGATATAAAACCTATAAGTCTAGTGGAGGGAATATATATTTAGAAGATGCAATTATTCCAAAAGAATTCAAAATACAAGAAAAATATGGAAGAAACTAGTCATTCTGTTTTAGTCATTCCTGTTGATATATCTAGGATTTGCATCTAATATGTTTTCTCATGTTGAATTAATCTTATAAGTAGGTTTAACTCCTTTGAATGTTTACCTATTTGTTTTATAAAACTTAACTTTCCATTCATACATGAAAATTTAGAAAAAAAATTATACATTGCTTAGCCTATTGTATTAAGCTTTCATATTGAACCGTTCTTATGAATTTTATATACTTTCTAAAATTTAATAGTGACATAGAGGCATGGAATGAATACTATCTTCTTTATCCACCAACATTTCATATTCAATTTTGTTTCTAATTTTTAGTTTCAATTTTCACTTCATTCAATCCATGTAGATTTGGACATATTATACATTCCTTTATTATTTCTATTTTGTATGATTCTGATAATACTGTATAGATTATGAGGTTAGATGTGTTTATTTGACATCTATTATAAAGCATCCTCCTCCTTGATTAAATTTTGTGCTCTTTTTTCACTCTTATTATTTGTTAAGTTTCGCTAGATATTAAGTTCAAGTGTGGAATATGACTGGAGATAAATGTTTGATACCTCATTTCCAAAATGCCCATATTGGTTAGAAAAATCAGAAATGCTTCATTTAGGACTTTGTATAAATTCAACTTGGAAGAGGGTATTGGACAACTATTTAGAATTTTATGTCATCCTTATGAGGTTAATTTTCTCATCTATTCTTAGGGCATCAATTTATGAAATTTTCTACAATTTTTCAATTGATATCAACTCTATGTATTTGAAGTCTTTTTTACCAAGGTTTTCATTAATTTTTTTTCATAATTTTATGTTTTGGTAAAACTATTGAATTTATGATTATTTCTATCTCAATTTTATAATGGTATTCAAGAGTGTAAAATAATTGAAACTTGAAAGTTCGATTGATGAAAATAATTAATAATTTTCATACTTTTAATGAATAAGATATTGAGTGTAATTTTATTTATAATCTTTTTCTAGAGACTATAATTAAAAACACTTTAAAATCTCTTTGCAAATTATTTATTTGTTCACCCTCTAGTTTCTTAACTCATTTCATAATGATTGCTTCTCAAATACATAGCGAGTGAATTCACTCTCTTTCTCGAATTGATTGGTATTTAAATTGTTTAGATCTCATGATTATCTTGCTAATAACCACAAAATGTAAAATTAAGTTATAAAATTTAGTTGATACAATGGGATTAATTATAATCCATATGAATTAAAAAAAAATTCAATCCATATGAAAATTAACTTCATAGAAAGGTAGTTGAGCACCATTACTGTTTTTAGTCAGATTTTTTTAGTATTTTTTTTTTTTCTATTTTTTTAGAGATATTTTTTTTATGTTTTAGGATTTGATCTTTCAATATGAATATGGATATAGAAATTTTTAAATTTTCTCATCCAAAATCTCAATCTGGGTTGGGGGCAGAGGAGGGGGAAGGAGGTGGGGGGATAACCCCTTGCAAGGTTAGGGGGATTTTCCTCCAATGGGGTTTTGGGGAAACAACTTTGAAAGTCACATTTTATTTATAATCCATTATAAATCTTGACCATTTATTATTAGGTCATATATCTAACAATAGATATATTGTGTGCTATGATTTCCTTATATGACATCCCTATTTTATGAGGGCATTTTATTATGGATATGTATTGTGATGTATATTGAGAGTCTAATACCTATTGAGTTGCTCCTAGGTATTCATTAGTTATACTTTTGTGAGAAGGGTGTTGCAAAAGTATTTAGTAATCTATTATTGTTTTCCAAATAATATATTGGATAAATTTTAGAATGTGGGGTTTTTCTCTTGAAACAATTTTCCCCATGTAAATCACTATGTTGTGGTATGGATGTTGTTTATGTTTATTTCTATAATTGTTGTAAAGATCTCAAAATTTTTATAGAACCCTCATATCAAGGTTAGTGTAGGAAATTGTTCCACTACCTTAACTTTATAACAAGTAGTATCAAAGCCCAATCACCTTTGTTTTCGGTTGTGTGTTATTGTAGACATTTTTAGAATGAAATTTGTTTCACAGAGCATATAGGTGGAGAAATTTTATAGAAATATTTTTTAGATGTGGAAGCTAAAGATGGAGGATTTGTTAATAGATAATAATTTATGTATTGCTCTTAATGATAATTTCTCAAAACCTATAGATCCTACATCAACTACTAAATATAATATTATGGACTATAAATCTAAGCATTTAATAATATTTTGTTGGAGTGACTATTTTAACCAATGCCCATGAATAGTCATGTACAAAGAAGCTATGGAAGATACTTGGTTTGATGTATCAAACCAAATATTTAGTGAAAAATATTTTCTTCAGGAAAAAATTGTATTCCTTGAGAAAGAAAGAGGGTGGATGAATTATAGACCACCTCACCTAGAAGAATTCAATATTTGTGTGCTTCAATTTTCATCTATTGGTGTCAAAATGGATGAGAAGGAGATATGCTAGAACTCTTTTTCATGAGTGTTCTTATAGTACTTCTATTATTTTGAAGATTGAAAATGTGGCAGGTTCATTTATTTTTTAACAAATGAGAAGTAAGGTATCTATTAGTACCAAGGAGGACCTCAATGTCTATGAAAAAACTAAGGAAAAAAGAAAGAATATTGAGAAGTATGATAAATCCAAGTCAAAGGGGAGATCCAAAGCTCCTAGAAAGTCCAAAGTTATTTTCCAGAGTTATTGGTAAATCTAGAAATCACCTAAAGAGTGCAAAGAAGAAAAGAAGAAGAAAATTAAGATATTTAATTTTGATTATAAGTTTGAGAAGGAAAATAGTGATGCATCTATTAAAACTTTGGACACTCTTACAAGTAATTTTGCATTCTTAATTAACTCAAGTGAACATTTTCATATGAACTTTAATAGAATTTTTTTTTTCTAATATGAATAATTTAATGTTGGTACGATGTAGTTGGGTGATGATTCTCATCTAGATATTGTTGGTCATTGTAAATCTGAAATTAGTTTTTATGATAATAGAATAGAAATGATTAATGGTGTGTTGCATATCCTTCCAAGGACTAGAATGCAATTTATTATCTATGAGTAAAATAATAGATACAGGTGTGTATGTAGTCTTTTCTAATGTAGGATGCAAAATTATGAGAGGTTTTGCACTGATTTCTAGAGTTGTCATATTTTACACATTGTATCAAATAGATACATACTCTATTAAGTGTAATAGTACTTGTAATGCCCCTCCCTCAGTCAAACTCTGTTTAACCTAGCTTGACTTTGGTTTAATTCTTCTATGGATTATATGACTAGATGATACTCTGTAATGTAATATTTTTTTATCATGATTCTAGGATATGGTGTTGGTTATGCATTTTATCTCTATGGGTATTTAGATGCTAGATAATATTATTAAGTACTCACCTTGGATTGACATATCGACTATATGTATATATATTGTGTTTTTTTTGTATGGGTTCGAGTCTATATGGGGTGCAAGGGGATGATCTTCTATCACCCACTTCAGAGGGACACAAAATGGCATGACTCTCCTCCACCTATGTGCCTATATATGTTGGAGTAATGTATGTGTTCTTACTTGGTGATGCAGCTACAAGTATCGAGCATCGACTCCACCTAAATCTTCAGGTCTGAGCGTTCTCTTCAACTCGATGGTAAAGTGGAAATTGGAGTTATCAGTCAGACCCTTGTCATTCTATTGTTCTTACGAAAATGAGATCCCTGTCAAATACTCTTCTTCATTGTTGCCAGTCATGTTAGTGTTGGCCCTGTTTGTATTTCACGTTGTTGGTCTTAGTCCCTTACACTTGTGTTTAGTTTAATGTTTCATTATCAAGGCAATGTTAATATTAATATTTTAAAGGTGATTAAATATTAAGGATTAATTAATTAATAAAATTGAAAATTATTGCATCAATATATTAATTTAGTTTGTGGAACTACAAGGTTTAAATTATTTAACTATTAAAAAAATATCATTTTAAGGGAGTTAAATATTTATTTGGTATTTTATTTGTGCTCATAAAATAATCTATTAAAATATAATTTCTATTTAATTATTTTCAAATTATATTTGCATAAGGGAGAGTTACAAAAGTAATTAGTGAGAAAAATTAATTAAAACTTCTCCCATGTATTAGAGAGTTACATTTTGGGGAAATTATTATAATCTTCTTTTTGAAGAAAATAGGGGAGGCTATTGACATTAAGTTTCCTGTGTGTGCATGAATATTCTGAAAATGGGGTTTTGAAAATAACTGTGAAAAATTGGTTTGAAATGAGGAAATTGGGGAAAAATTCATTGGCGAAGATGTGGATTTCAATTTGAGGTAGGAAATTTAATCTCTTTTCCCTTGAGGATTTCATTTAAAGCTTTTGAAAGAAATCTGCAATTTTTATTTTTCATTGGGGTTTTTGGATTTCCAAATGATAACTATAGGTTTTTATTAATTTTTGGGAAAGATCCAATTTGTCATCTTCTTTTGTAAATGTTGCATGATGTTTGTTTAAAATAAAATTTCTTAAAAAAATAGGGTGTTAGAAAAAACATTAATAGTGAATTTGTGCTCTTGTAAGTATGAATCCGAAAAAACTTATATTACTCTTACTTGCAGAAACTTTTGTAAAACTTTCTCTAGTAATATATCTACATATATATGTATAAGTATGTAGATAGATATATATGCAGATATATCTATATATACATATACGTATACATATATATCTACATATATGTATATACATATACATATACATATATGTAGATATATATGTATACGTATATGTATATATAGATATATTTGCATATATATGTATACATATCTAGATAGATATATATGTATATGTATATACATATATGTAGATATATATATACATATATATATATATACATATACATATACATATATATATACATATACATATACATATATATACATATACATATATATACATATACATATATATATATATATACATATATATATATATATATACATATATATATATATGTATATGTATATGTATATATATATACATACATATATACATATATATATACAAATATATACATATATATATACAAATATATACATATATATACATACATATATACATATATATATACATATATACATACATACATGTATGTATCTATACATACATATATACATATATCTATATGTATATATATGTGTGTGTATATATACATACAGATATATATATATAGATATATGTGTATATATGTGTATATATACATATACATATACATATATATATACATACGTACATATATATATACATACATATATATATACATACATATATATATATATACATATATATATATATATACATATATACATATATATATATATATACATAGATATATATGTACATATGTACATATATATATATGTATATATATAGATATAAATCTACATATACATATATGTATGTATATGTATATGTATAGATATCTATATATGAATATATGTACATATATGTACATATATATACATATACACATATACACATATACGTATATATAAATATATATACATATATATATATATACATGTCTATATATACATATATATACATATATATGTATACACATATATATATGTATCTTCGGGGTGTGAGATTTGGAGAGGAGCACTCGCCATGCAATAGCGGAGGTGCTGGGGTGATGAGGCTGTGGCAGATCTACCTCCCCCTAGAGATCATTTTGGCATGCATGTTGGACACACTCCTTAGTGGATTTTTTGCGAAGGAAAATAGGTTGATGCCCTAGTTTTTCTTTCTTGCGATGGTGGGGGAATGACATATAAGTTTCCTTCCTCTATATATTTCAAAGGGTTTTTTTGGCACAATGGAAATCAGGGTCATAACTTGAAAAATTGGCAAAAGTATGGCTAAAAGCAGTTTCATCATGCTAGGGTTTCTGATAATAAGGCTCAGGTTGTCCTGCTAAGTGACTCTACTAATTCATAGCCATTTAACAAACACTCAGTTGGTCAAGAGCCAAATGTTGTTTTGCCCTCACAGCCTGCTTCATCCTTGGTTCTGTTAATTGATGCCTCAGATGTTTATTTAGGAAAGAAGATGCATGATCTTCATGCTTTGGAAATTGTTATCTAGGTTTGGGGTGACTCTCTTCCTCTGTCTAAGCTCTATTATAAAATACATGCGCATTGGTATGGCACTTGATGGGAATGGGTATGGGATAGACTAGTCTAGTCTATGCTCTTTGATACTTTTCTTGGATCACCAGGTGTTCTAACCACCCCCTAGGGTCTCTATAACTTCCCCTGCTTGTGGAATCCCTTGACCTTGCCCAATCCACCCACCAACAACTAGCAATACTTCTCCTAAGATCTCACCTACTCATGAGATTCAAAAGAACCCTTATTTAGGCTCATAAGGGTTTGGCTTGTCCTGCACCTTCTTAGGTCCTAGCAAGGATAGGATAGGTTTTAGACATGGTTTTCCATTCATTCATGTGCCCCCAAGAGGTTTAGCCCTACCTATTTGTTACCGATCTCAAAATTTTGTCTCTTTCCTGCAAAATAGGGCTACAAGGAATGAGCCCAATTAGGCCTCCATTCCAGACTTTTAGGGCTCCCTCTTGCAAATGATGACCCAACTTGTGAAACTCACCAAAAGGACTACTATTAAATTGGAAAAATGTCAAATATTTTCCAAGTTTTGGGCCTCCAAGTGTCCGTACACTGCCCTAGGTGAATTTTGGGGTTTTAAAGGGTTTTTAAGAGGGATTTTTAGACCTGCCAGGGTCATAGTGAAGGTTTAGTGTTTTTACCACCTTTTCTAGATTGGTGGAAGCTCCTCCTTCTCACCAATGGTGCTCCACACACCCTTCTACAACTCCTCCAAAGGGTGCATCCTCCTCTGACATTCCTTGCTCTCACAGACCTCTGCAACCTTAACCCTTCCTAGTCGGGCACTATCCAGTCTCACCTAGGAGTGGGTCTTTGGATAGCTTCCCTGCATCTTCAAGGGCCTTGCTTACTCTAAAGTAATGTACAAGGTCTGAACTCCTATTCCCCATGGTTTCATGGTGATTCCACAATGGGGATAGGAGTTGTTAATCCATTGACACAAATAGTCCAAAAGTGGACAGTGAAAGAGTGTTTTACGAAATATTTACAAAAGACTCAAAACCTGCACAACACACTAAAACTAATTTCTCAAAATGGAAGAGTAAACACAACACAAAGCTCTCAACATAGTTTATTCTACAAAACAATCCATTATCACTCTCTGATGCTCCAATTGTGTCGACTGGCAACAAAATCATAGTCACAGTCAAGGTCTCTTTTCTTGGGTCATAAAAAAACTAACATCCAACCCATCATTTTAGGGTTTTTAACTATATATAGTATTCTTTCCTTAGTCTATGTGCCAAAATTAGGGTTCTCCATGCTAAACTAAGGTTTTTGACCTATTAGGTGGAAAAGTTGCTTGACAACTTTGAAAAGTTGTCATGCAATGTTTTGCAACTTTTGAGGAGCTTTTGCAAAGTTGCTTTTCTTGACTCCTAGGCCTACATTGGGCTATCCTATGGACACCACCATGCTAAAAGGACCCCAAACTCACCAATGGGACACATAACCTCTCCTCCACAAGAAATGAGAACCTAGGACCTAAACTAGGACCTAATTAAGACTAATGAGGTCATGGCTCTTATTACATTTACAATGGCTTCTTAAGGAAGAAAAACACCAAAAAATACCAAGAGGAGGAAGACCTTAGAAGGGTGCTCCTGCACCATACTCCTCCTCTACACAAAATTAAGGAACTAGGGGAGAAATGAGAGCTAGGTCAATACCAAGTTTCTTGAACCTGCCCTCTTCAACCCAAGTGGCTTCAGACTCAGGTTGACCTACCCACTTCACCAAGTGTTCCATATAGACCTGGCATCTAGTAGAATTTTTCACCCTTGACTTCAAGATCTCCTCTACTATGGGTTTCTTCACTTGAGGTAAAGCAGTCACATCAAGTCTTGTAGTACCTTTGCTTGATTCTTAGTTTGTCTTGCTATTTCACCCTTGTATAGTATTAGGTCAGGAACATTAAAGACTGGTGATATAGCCAAGTCTAAAGGAAGATCCACCTTGTAGGCATTTTCACCATATTTCGATAGAATTCTACAAGGTCCTACCCTCTTCATTTGCAGTTTAGTAGGCTTGCCACTTTGCATTCTAGCTTTTCTTAGATGGACCATCACATAGTCACCCACTTTGAATTGAACCTCTCTCCTTTTCTCATCCACTTTAGCTTTCAGTTTTTGAGTAGACTCTAGGATGGCTCTCTTGACATGTTCTTGGACCTCCTTGATGGTTTGAGTGAAGTCCTCTACTTGGCCACTCTTCATCTCCATGGAACCAAGTTCCCTTAGTTCACACACCCCCCTTGGCTATCTACCATAGATAATCTCAAAAGGACTCCTTCCAGTGGTCCTATTTACACTATCATTGTAGGCATACTCTGCTTGTGGAATGACTAGATCCCATGTCTACCCATACTCCTTGGTTAGACACCTCAATCAGTTGCCTAACACCCTATTAATGACTTTAGTTTGACCATCAGTTTGTGGATGGTAAGCTAAGCTAAATGATAAATTGGTCCCTAATCTTTTCCATAAGGTTTGCCAAAAATGACCCATGAACTTCCTGTACCTATCTGAAACAATACTTAGTGGGAGTCCATGAATCCTTACAATCTCCTTAAAGAAAAGATGTGCAACATAGCTAGTATCATGAGTAGTTTTACATGGGATGAAATGGCTCATCTTAGAAAACCTGTCTACTACCACATAGATGCTATCCATACCTATCTTTGTCTTGGAGAGTCCTACCACAAAGTCCATGCTCACACAATCCCAAGGCCTATTTGGGACCGGTAATGGTTGATAGAGGCCTGCATTACTTGATCCTCCTTTTTCCCTTTGACATACACCACATTGCTCCACATACTTTCTCACATCTGTTGGCAACTTAGGCCAATAGTAGTACCTCTATACTAGATCCAAAGTTTTATTGACTCCAAAGTGTCCACTTAGACTACCATTGTGTTTTTCTTGTATGAGATTTTTTCTCATGGATCCTCTAGGCACACATAACTGATTACCTTTGAACAAGAGACCACTTTGAAGAGTGTATTCTGCATACTCACCATGAAAATGATTCTCAAACTCCTTGAAAAACTTGTAGGCTGATGAGAAGTCTTCATCTACTTCATAGAGGTCCTTGAAACCTTCTATTCATGTGCTCTACAATTGTAACTCTTGAATAGTCAACAACCTTCCTCCTTAAAGCATCTGCCACCTTGTTGGGTTACCCCTTTTTATGTTTGATGGTAAAGGTGAAGGATTGGAGGTATTCCATCCTTTTCAAATGTCTATTGCTAAGCTTCTCTTGAGTGTTAATGTAACTCAAAGCTTGGTTATCTGTGAACACCACAAATTCCTTTGGGAGTAGGTAATGCCTCCACTTTTGTAGAGACTGAACTAGTGCATACAACTCTAGGTCATAGGCTAAGTACTTCTTCTTTGCCTCATTAAGCTTCTCACTAAAAAATTCTACAGGCCTTCCCTCTTGACTCAAAACACCCCTACTACAATGCCACTTGCATCACATTCCAATGTAAATAGCTTGTCAAAAGTAGGTAAGAGTAGGATGGGTTTTGTGGCTACTTCTTGCTTCAATAATTGGAATGCTTTATCAGCCTACTCAGTCCACTTGAATTTTTTTTTTAGGCCTCCTTTTATGGCGTCAAGTACTAGAGCACATATGCCACTAAATTTCCTCACAAACTTTCTATAGAATTGGGCTAAACCATGGAAACTCCTAACTTCAGTCCCTATTTTAGGGGTAGGCCAATTTAGGATTGCCTCCACTTTGCTTGGATCCATCTTCAAGGTTCCCTTAGACACCACAAATCCCAAGTAGACCAACTCTTGCTTCAAAAAATCACACTTCTCTAAGTTGATTGCCAACTTCTCTTCATGCAACCTCTCTAGGACTAACCTCAGATGTTCTAGGTGCTCCTCTTTGGTTCTGCTATAGATGAGTATGTCATCTAAGTACACCACCACAAACCTACCTGTGAAGTCCTTTAACACCTCATTCATCAACTTCATGAAGGTTCTTGGGGCATTAGTAAGTCCAAATGGCATCACAAGCCATTCATACAGCCCTTCAGTGGTCTTAAAAGTGGTCTTCCACTCATCACCCTCCTTAATTTTAATCTGATGATAACCACTTTTAAGGTCCAACTTGGTAAAATACATGGAACCTCCTAAATAGTCCTTCAGATCCTTTATTCTAGGAATAGGAAATCTGTACCTTATGGTGATCCTATTGATTTCCCTTGAATCAGTGCAAAGTCTCCACTTGCCTTCCTTCTTTGATGCTAGCACTACCGGGACTGCACATGGGCTAATGCTCTTCTTGATTAGTCCTTGATCCAACAACTCCTGCACTTGCCTTGCCACCTCCTTGTTTTGATTAGGTGTGAGCTTATAAGCAGCTTTATTAAGTAGGGATGCATCGGGAACAAAGTCTATTTGATGGCTTATAGACCTTCTTGGTGGAAGTGTTGCAAGTGCTCCATCACTCACTATGTCCTTATATTCTTGCAACATTTTCTTCACCTCCTTGGGTACCTCTGTCTACAACTTGTCTTCCTCCTCCTTTGGCTTCACAAAGATGACACACCTCACTATCTCCTCCTCATGTAGAAAGTGTAAGAAGTCTTTACCAGTAGTTAGTAAGACACTAGGTGTTCTTGAGGTTCCCTCATCATTCTCTCTCAGAGACTGAATCTTAAAGGTTCTACTATCCTTCTTGAAGGAAATGGAGTTCTCCTCTCCATCATAGATGACAGGCATCCATGGGTAACACATCACAAAGGATCTTATCCTTGTATCTTCCAATAGAGAACTCTACGCAAGTCTGTTCATTGACAAGCACACTCTGCTCTTGATTCAACCATGTCACCTTGTAAGGGCTAGTGTGGGGTATCCTTGTGAGTTTCAACTTCTTGGCTATCTCATCTAATATTATGTTATCAGTTGACCTTGAATCAACTATCACCTTACAAAATTTACCAAGGATCTTGCATCTCACCCTAAACAATGCTCTCCTATGCTTAGGTTCATCCTTAACCAGTTATCTTATCAAGACTCTATTGAACATTAGATTCTCCCCAATCTCTAATTCAATATGGTCCACCTCAGGTGTCTTGCTACTTGATGTGTCTTCATGAGCATAAGCAACCCTCTTTCCATTGTTTGATGAGGTAGGCTTGTCAGGGCATCTATAGGCCAAGTGTCCCAATTGACCACAGTTGTAGCATTTCATGGTTGCAAATTAGGAGTTACCCCTATCGGTACCTCTACCCCTACTCAAACCCCCTTGTGAACCTCTTCCTCTAGAATGACCTCCTCTAAGATTAGTTTCACTACTATGTTAAGTCAACTTGGACTCTCCTTGATTCCTTTGCTCATTTTCCTTGCTTTGGTAACCACCTCGGTGATTCATTTGATCTCTACCTCTACCTCTACCCCTATTGTTAGAGTCTCCCTTCCTTTTGTTCCTCTCTTCCACCTTAGCAACAAGCTAATGACATTTTTGTACAGTGGTAGGAGTCCATAGGCTTATCTCCTCTTGAATGTTCCACTTCAGGCCACTTAGATACCTAGCCACCTTGATAGATTCCTCTTCTTGGACTTTTGATCTAAGACAAAGCTTTTGAAACTCCTCTGTGTAGGAGGTCACATCAAGGTCTTTTTGCTTCAATCCCTATCTCTTCTTATGAAGTTGGACTTCATAATCCTCTGGCAAGTAGGAGGCTATAGGTAGCTTTCCCATGCTAACTCTCTCTTCGTGCAGGTACTTCCACCATGTCAAGGCTACTCCCCTTAGTCTTGATTTGGCAACCTTAACCTTTTGAGCTTCTGTCACACCTTCACACTCAAAGTGGTTCTCCATACCCTCAATCCATTCCATGACAGTGTTAATGTCCATCCTTCCACTGAAATGTGGCAATCCTTCAAAAGCTTTAGTATTCAAAGCCTTGATGGCCTTTACAAAAGGTTCTTAATTGATCAAAGGGTGTGGTTTAGGTATAATGTCATCTATGTCAATAGTTTTCTTGCCTTTATCCTTGGTGTCCTCACCCCAGAGTCCATGTGCCCTCTGATCAACCACTTCTTGCAGCTTGTCCCTTATCTCACTCATAGCTTCTTCAAGTAGTCAATATTTCTCCTTCTGCTCTTTTACCTCCCTAGCCAGCTCTACATTAGTTACCATTATGTTCTCCCCTACTGATTCACCAGAATATAGAGACATGCACGGTCTACCAAATCTTTAACTTGGCCCTGATACCAATCTGATGGGAATGGGTATGGGATAGACTAGTCTAGTCTATGCTCTTTGATCCTTTCCTTGGATCACCAGGTGTTCTAACTACCCCCTAGGGTCTCTAGGACTTCCCCTACTTGTGGAATCCCCTAACCTTTCCCAATCCACCCACCATCAACTAGCAATACTTCTCCTAAGATCTCACCTACTCATGAGATTCAAAAGAACCCTTATTTAGGCTCATAAGGGTTTGTCTTGTCCTACACCTCTTAGGTCCTATCAAGGATAGGACAGGTTTTAGACATGGTTTTCCATCCATTCATGTGCCCCAAAGAGGTTTAGGCCTTCCTATTTGTTACTGATCTCACAATTTTGCCTCTTTCCTTCAAAATAGGGCTACAAGGAATGAGCCCAATTAGGCCTCCATTCCAAACTTTTAGGGCTCTCTCTTGCAAATGATGACCCAACTTGTGAAACTCCCCAAAAGGACTATTGTTTGATTGGCAAAAGCTCAAATATTTTGGGGTTTTAAAGGGTTTTTAAGAGGGATTTTTAGGCTTGCCAAGGTCACAGTGAAGGTTTAGTGTTTTTACTACTTTGTCTGGATTGGTGCAAGCTAATCCTTATCACCAATGGTGCTCCACACACCCCTCTACAACTCCTTCAAAGGGTGCATTCTCCCCTGACCTTCCTTGCTCTCACGGACCTTTGGAACCTTAACCCTTCCTAGCCGGGCACTGTCCACTCTCACCTAGGAGTGGGTCTTTGGATGGATTCCTTACATCTTCAAGTGCCTTGCTTGCTCTGAAGTAATGTACAGTGTTTGCACTCCTATTACCCATGGTTTCATGGTGATTCCACAATGGGGATTGGAGTTGTTAATCCATTGACACAAACAGTCCCAAAGTGGACAGTGAAAGAGTGTTTTACAAAATATTTACAAAAGACTCAAAACCTACACAACACACTAAAACTAATTGCTCAAAATGGAAGAGTAAACACAACACAAATCTCTCAACAAAATTTAGTCTGCAAAACAATCCATTATCACTCTCTGATGCTCCAATTGTGCCGATTGGCAACAAAATCATAGTCATAGTCAAGGTCTCTTTTCTTGGGCCGTACAAAAACTAACATCCAACCCATCATTTTAAGTTTTGTAACTATATATATAGTATCCTTTCCTCAGTCTGTGTGCCAAAATTAGGGTTCTCCATGCTAAACTAAGGTTTTTGACCTATTAGGTGGAAAAGTTGCTTGACAACTTTGAAAAGTTGCTTGACAACTTTGAAAAGTTGTCATGCAACTTTTTGCAACTTTTGAGCAACTTTTGCAAAGTTGCTTTTCTTGACTCCTAGGCCTACATTGGGCTATCCTATGGACACCACCATGCTAAAAGGACCCCAAAATCATCAATGGGACACATAACCTCTCCTCCACAAGAAATGAAAACCTAGGACCTAAACTAGGACCTAATTAAGACTAATGAGGTCATGGTTCTTATTACATTTACAATGGCTTCTTAAAGAAGAAAAACACCCCAAAATACCAAAAGGAGGAAGACCTTAGAAGGCGTCTCCTACACCAGCACTTTATATTTTCATGTCCTCTTTGCAAGTTCGTTCAATGTTATTTTTGATTCTACATTTGCTAGAGATAAGGCATTGTGTGTTCCAATTTTCTGGCTTGGAAAAAAATTGATCTTTGTAGAAAGTTGGAAGCCCTTTCTTGCTTCCTCTAGAGTTGGTCCAAAATAGGTCCCCACTTGGTTTAAACTTCCTTTGTTTCCATCAGAATTTGTTGAATCTGATATTTTAACTAAAATTGGGGATTCTTTTGGCAAATTTTTTTTGTCTCATTCAGAATTTGAGGATGGGGTAGTGGGGGTAAGAATTTGTGTTTTAATTTCACCTAATCTTTCTCCACTGAATTTTTGTAATATTCGATCTCCTTTTGGCCTTTGGCATCAAAATTTGTTAAAAGACTCTAGAAATTTTGGCTATTCTTTGGTGGTTATGGACTCTCCTCTATTTTTTCACATGATAACCATTCAATTTGGCTTAGGTGGTATTGATTCCTCTTTTGATAGGGATGCGGAGTTGTTTGTTTGGACTAAGAATTGCTTAGATATTTCTATTGATAATTTACCTTCCCCCAAGAAGACTACGTTCATGCTTGAAGCTTCGACAAAGGCTTCCATGCGTTCTGTTCCTTCCCCAAAGTCTAGGTGTGTGAATGGTTCTCTTTTGAATAAATATATTAATCCTAATAATGCTTTACCTTTTGGAAAGTCTTCTCCTAAGTTTGGGTGAGTTTTATGGTCTAAGATACAATGTCTTGAAGGGTTGAAAACCTCAGAATATCTGGGGGGTGTTGATGTTGTCCCAGATGATCAACTTATTACTCAGGTGCAAGATATTGCTAATACAAATAAGGTCTCTCTCAATTCTAAGCTTGCAAATAAAGTTATTTCTTCAATTTCAGTTGATTTGGGTAGTTTGGAAAATGACTTGGCTGCTTTTCCTACTACAAACTCCTTTGATGTTCTTAATCTGGATAAAGTCATAGTGCAATCAGATCTTGGGCCATTTTTGGCTCTCATTCCTTTGGATAGGGTGGGTCGGGTGGCTTCAGTTCTAGAGAATAGATTACCTCCAGACACTTCATTGGTTAATATTGGTCTTCCTCTAGTACAAACCCCTCTTTCTCCCACTTTGTCAACTCCTAGGAAAAGAGGCCGAAAACCCAAGTCTGTTAATACTAAACTAGAAATTGACGCGAGAATTTAGTCAACTCTCATTTCCTCTTTAGAAACTTCTAGAAAGAAGAGGTCCATAAAACCTTTTAGTCCACTAGTCACAAGAGGCTTGGCGACTAAGCGTAGTCTTCATAAGACCTTTTTGGCAAGTAAGGTTTCTTTGGTTTCTTTGGAAGTCTCAAGGGCAGCAAATGCATCCCCTTAGGGCCAATGAAGATTTTATCCTAGAATGTTAGGGGCTTAAATGCCCCTAACAAACAATGCTTGATTAAGTCTCAATTGGACTTAATGGAGTGTGATGTGATCATGGTACAAGAAAATAAGTTAAATCTCTCTTCAGCCAATAGGTTATTCTCTTCCTGGAGAGGGTGGAATTTTTGTGCTTCTCCTTCTTCAGGTACTTCTGGGGGTCTTGTGTTTCTTTGGAAAGATTCTAGTGTTCATTTCTCATTAATTTCTTCTTCATCCAATTGGATGATTGGTCTGGTCAAAACTAGGATATCTAACTTAAAATTTTGGCTCTTTAATGTTTATGGGCCATCTGGGGTTCTAGATAAAAGAAACCTTTGGGAATCTTTGGCCTCCCTTGCTGCCCCGGTGCGTAATGTTTTTCTAATTTTTTTGGGGGATTTTAATGTAATTACTAGTTTGAATGAAAAGGGTGGGGGAATCATCCCTAATAAGCATTCTATGTCAAATTTTTGCCTCTTCATTCAGTCATTAAATTTGGCTGATTGTAAACCGCTTAATGGGACATTTACATGAACCAACATGTGTTGGGAATTTTGCCAAATTTATGAGAGACAGGGTCTTTTTCTAGTTTCAAAAAATTGGTTCAGTTTGGGACATGACTTTGTTTCCTCAATTCTCCCCTTTACTGGTTCTGATCATTTTCCTATCCAGTTTACTATTTTTGAGGATAGGGTTCCTCAAAAGTTACCTTTTAAGTTTGATCCAATGTGGTTTTGGGATCAATCTTTCCTTCCTTCATTAAGGCAATGGCAGTATTCTGCTCCATTCTTTCCTGGATCCTGCATGTTTCAGCTTGTTAAGAAGATGGGTTACTTAAAACAAAAGATTAAGGTGTGGAATGTATTGCATTTCAAGAACATTTTCGCGGAAAAGGCCGTGATTCAGGAAGAATTAAACAATTAATAAGAGCATTATGGCTTTAGGAATGTCCTCTCTTTTGTATGATAGATTGAATTTGTTGAACTTTCAACTTTCTAAGACTCTGGCTAGGGAAGAATCTAATTGGAAGCAGAAGCCTAGAGATCTTTGGCTCTCTGAAGGGGATAGAAATACTAAGTTTTTCAATTCCTTGCCCAAGCTCAAGAGACATCATAATCAAATTTCCCATATTAATGACTCTAATGGAAACAATTTGGTGGATGAGGAAGAGATTGCTTCCAAAGGGGTTAGGTTCTTTAAGTCACTTCTTACAGCCGAGCCAGTTGTGTTAGATAATGAGATTGTGCAATTGATCCCCTTTTTAGTTTCTCAAGAAGATAATTATAAGCTTATGGCTCCCTTTACTCTAGCTAAACTGAAAGAAATAGTCTTCTCCATGCATCCAGAGAAAGCTCTGAGTCCGGATGGGTTTACAACACTATTCTTTCAAAAGTGTTGGGAGTCTATAGGGAATGACGTTCTCCTAGCCTTGGAGGAATCTAGAAGAAATACGTCTATTCTTAGAGGGCTTAATACTACTCTTATTGCTATTATTCTAAAGGTCGATAATCCTTCTTCGTTCTCGGATTTTCGTCTGATTTCTTTGTGTACTACTTTATATAAAATCTTTACTATGACAATTTCTGTTAGGCTCTCTAAGCTCCTCCCTCAGATTGTCTCCCTTGAACAAGGAGGATTTGTACCTAGGTGGGAAACATCTGAAGGTGTGATTGTAGCTCATGAAGTTCTACATTCCATATCTCAACAAAAGGTTCTGGCTATGATACTTAAGCTAGACATGTTGAAGGCTTATGATCGGGTTGATTGGCAGGCTCTTAGGGTTGTTTTGTATCATCTAAGGTTTTTGCGTTGTTGGGTTAAGTGTGTGTTTTCTTGTATATCTTCTGCTCACTTTTCAGTTTTGGTTAATGGTTCCCCGTCAGGTTTTTTTGCTTCCTCTCAGGGACTTAGGAAAGGGGATCCTTTGTCTCCTTTTCTATTTATTCTTTTGGCAGAAACATTAAGTAGGGCCATATCTAATGCTACATCATCTAGTTTATGGTCATGTATTAGAATAGATAGCCTCTTGTCTCTGCAATCCCATTGCTTGTTTGCAGATGATACGCTTCTATTTGGGGTAGCCTCTCTAAGGGAGGCTCATGTTCTTAAGAAAATTATTAATGAGTATGCAACTTTTTCTGGACAAAGTGTTAATAATAAAAAATCCAAAGTCTTTTTTTTGAATGTCTCCCCTCTAGTTAAAGATAGACTAGTCTGGTTTTGAAATTATCAATTAGGGACCCTCCCATGTGTATACTTGGGCATTCCTTTTTTTCTAGGGTCGGATAAGGCTTCCTTTTGGAACAAAATTGTTCATACAATATCCTCTCGAATCTCTTCTTGGATTCATAAGTGGCTGACGATGGTTGGTAAAATTCTTTTAATTAAGTCAGTTTTGAATGCCATCTCCACATATTTGATGTCGATTTTGCAGGCTCCCCCCCCAAGTTATTAAGAACATTAAGTTCTCCCTTAGGACCTTTCTTTGGAATGATAACTTGGGTGATAGGCTGAGGATCCCTCTCTTGGCCTAGGACAAAATTTGTCATCCCAAAGAGCTAGGGGGTGTGGGCATTCATAATTTAGCAGCTCAGAAAAAGGCTTCGGGCGCAAAATTGGTTTGGAAGTTATATGCTAGCCCTCATAGTAAATGGGCTGCCATCATGTTTGATAAGTATTTAAGGTGTGCTTCCAGAGAAAGGATTTTTATTGCTTCATCTCTTCCAAAAGGTTTGGCTTTTTGGAATTTTTTGGTTTCATGTAGGATGGTTATTTTACCACATCGATCCTAGGTTGTCAATAATGGGAACAAAGTCCAGTTTTGGGATGAAGTCTAGAATGGGAACTCTTCCCTTTCAGCTATCCAAGATTGGTCCCTTTTGTTTGGTATTCTATAAGAGTTTTGGGGGCCTTTTGTTGCTGATTATTTCGACATTGTCTCAGTTGGTTCTTGTGTGATTGAAAAATGGAAGATTATCCCTCCCTTGTCGGTTGATAATAATCTTATTCTGGCTTTTGTGGAGGATTTTCACAAAAGACCCCTTGTTTTCCAAAATAAAGAGGACTCCTTGATTTGGATTAAGAGTGTTGCTGGTTCTTATTAAGTTAAAGACAGTTATAATTCTTTAGTTCAGACTTAACCATCTCCTTGCTAGCCTACTAATGTCTTTTGGCATCCGCCTTGTCTTCCTAAGGCAGGGTCGTTTGCTTGGCTAGCAGTCCAAGATAAGGTTCTAACTGGGATGCGTTTGGACAGACTTGGGATTACAGCTATATTTCCTTGTGTTTTTTGTGGTCATTGTATGGAATCCATGGATCATCTTTTTTTGTTTTGTCCATTTGCTTCTGAGTGCTTGGTATTGGTTATTGGGCATGCTCGGCTAGTCTTTTGCGATAGGTCCCAATCTGCTTTCACATTTCATGGCCTGGCCCTTGTTGTTTTCCTCATCATTTTATTCATCCCTTTAGGTTGTGGCCCCATCATTGGTGATTTGGAATCTTTGGCTCAAAAGAAATTCTAGAATTTTTAATCATAAAAATGCCTCTTTTTCTGAAGTAATTGGTAAAATTCAAACCTCCATCAGCGAGGTGGTACTTTCTTTTATTCATAAAAACTTAGATCATCTAATTTCTTTCTCTCATTGGGATAATCAGGTTACTTGGAAATGGTCCACACTTCATCTGATGCCTTCCCATGGGGTTGTATCAGGAGGTCTATCTTCTTTGGTTAAACGAAAAATGGCTAGATGGACTCCCCCTTCGTTCCCTTCATTCAAACTTCTATTTGATGGGGCTTCCAAGGGGAATCCAGGAAAGTCTGGTATTGGAGTAGTTATTTTTGATCATTCTTTGAAAGTCATCAAAGCTATGGGTAAACAAATTGGCCATGGTACTAATAACATGGTTGAGTTTCAAGCTTTATCCTTTGGGCTTGATCGCGCTCTTTCATTAAACATTAAAGACATTATTATTGAAGGCGATTCCATGGTGGTGTTTCAAGCAGTTGTTGCTAAGAAATGTCTAGTGTGGCATCTTCAATATTTCTTAGATCACATTCTTCAGCAGTTAAAATGCTTTACCACTTTTTCTATTTCGCATTGCTTTAGGGAAATCAACATCATAATGGATTTTTTAGCCAATAAGGCTATTGTTGAGGGTCTTGATTTTCTAGAGGTCTCTCCCTCGGACATTCTTGCATCTTGCATGAAGATGCTTTTTTAATAGGTGGTCCTCCTTCTTCAAAACCTACTTCACTATTTATGCTTCGTTAGTATTTGCAGTAAAGGTGTTGGCCTTCCTAACAATCATGTGCTTTTGATATTTTATTCATGAAGTAGGTAATTGGTTGGGTTTTTTTACTAGTCTGAGATGCCTACTGTATTTGTACCTTCTCATGTCTCTGTGCTTTATGTGTTGGTTACTTCCCTATATGGATATAGGGGGGATGTTGTCCTGCCTTATGGCACCATTCCTGTTGTAGTCATATTTAGTAGTTTCTTCGCACAAAGTCCGAGGGAAAGAGGGGTCTCTATGGTTTGGATGGTGGCATTTTTCTTTCTCAGCCGAGTGGTCAGCATTGGTTATCTTGGTTGGCAGTCTTTTTTGAACTTTGTTTGTAAGTTTGGGATCTATTTGGCTTATGGCAATCATTAGATATTAATTAGTATCTGTGCGGCAGTAGGGGTACCTATATAATATCTGTTTGATCCTCTTCTTTTGGTAATAATTTTTTGTTGCAACTAGCTGGTTGATGCCTTTCCATCAGGCTATCATACCTTATGAACTAGTTTCTCTTTTTGCTTCATTTGGCAACATGAGCTATCGATGATTCAGGTTGTCATTCTAATGATTGGGGATATTATGGTATCTGTTGACTTTATCATTTTGTGATCATCTCCATTTTAGCAAGTTTCTTTCATGATGGGATAATTATGACATGGTGATCCCATTCTCAGTTATATTGTTTGTTGGTGGGCACTTATGGCTTTCATTTGATCTTTGTCTTTCTTTCCACTCTAACATCATGTTTTTTTTTCTTTGGAGAATTATTGCCAAATTCGGTGGATGGTGGCTTTTTCTAAGGAATTGGAAAGAGCAGTTAATGTGGTTTTGCAGAGGGTTTCTTATTTTGATATTGCTCCTTTGGTTACTACTCTAGATTATCCTTTGGTTCGGTCCCATCCTTCTTCCTGAGGGTCTTCAATATCCTTCCCTGCTTCTTATTTGGATCTGTCTATGTTTGCTCACCATATTTGTGATGGCAAAATCTCTTACTATACAACTAGGCAACTAAAAGGGCGTAATATTTTTTTCAAAAGAACAAATGTACTAATTATAACCATCACACATATAATAACACAGTGGAAGACTAACACATGATTTCCTAAGGGTTACCAATGAAGATTGATTTGCAAATTATGTTAACACCACAGTTAATCCAACTGTTCATTGAAATAGGAAAATCAAAAGCTTAAGACAAAAACTACCCATACATCCATATTCCATAATGAAAGAATAAAAGTACTCCAATGAATTCATTTCTCATAGATCATATATACAAAATATTAAGGCAACTGAAATAACAAACATTCCAATGATTCCCTTTTACAATATCCATAAATACATGGTTACCACAAATACCATGGATTACAAAGTTACAATATCAAGGTTACATAAAATTTTGATATAATGACCACAAGGTCTCAACTAAACAATGATCACAAACATGAGCTGGTACATGAACAATGAACCAAGAACACCAGTGGAGCCCTTCCTCACCTAAAGATACATTCCAGAACATCCGATGGAAAGTGGCACTACCACTCGACCATGTGATCTTGAAATGGAACCACCCCACCGTGCTAGGAGATAGTAGAAAACCCTCAAGCAAGCAAAGTAAGACAAGTACAAAAGGACTACAAGACTCCACAAACATCCATGTGACTCAACTCACAAACACTAGTGACTCTAAGGAGAGAGTGTCATCCCATATCTTAATATGGATACCATGGTACAACCTCCTAGGTCCCGACTCTCTGTCTTGGTAACCTCTCCCATCTTCTGGCTCCAACTAAGTCTCATGTGGACCCTACCAATCCTTTCATGAAGATAAGGTGGTAAGTTTTCCATTCCAGGCCTTCTCGTAACATTATGAGCCCTATACAAGAACTACACCTATGCACGAGGCACATTATCTTAATTAATATTTATTCTAATCACCCCCTAATCAATTATTAGATTATCACTTTTTATCTTACTTCTGATGGGTTATCCTGTCATCCACTTTGGGCATGGCCCTTGCTCGAAAGCCACTCTCTCTCATAGGACACTACAGGAAAGGTCTCTCTACGAGAACTCTATGGCGAAAAAGATAGCCATACCTAATCCTGACAAACCACAGGTGAAGGATACACAATCACTAACCAGAGATTGACCATTTGGACAAAATACATAATGGCTCACATCAATAACATTATACATCAACACCTGACCAAGGAAATATAATAACATTGGACACAATGACAACTCAACTAGAATTGCAACGAAATTTGAACTTGACTGAAAACACCATTTACACAAGATCCTAATACAAGAAATCTTTTCTTAAAACAACAAAATGCATAAATAGCTTTCAAGTTAAGACTTCCAAAAAATAAGAATTACAACTATATTAATATACTATTTAATAAGTCATAAACCTAATGTTTCATCTTTTTCGTAGTTCAATTTCAGAGTTTCTCTCTCTATCCTCTAACTCTGTTTCTAAAGGATTGGGTGATCTAATTTTTTAAGAGTTTCACTAAGTTTAATCTACCAACTTTCATGAAATATATCATTAATGCATATGTACTTGCATGATCGTAATAAATTGATTGATATTGTGACTCTAACTATTTCATAAATATAAATCTAGATCATTCTTAATATCTTAAATCCTTTAAACAAAACATACTAGATTTGAGCCTACCTCAAGAAACACAATCCATGGCTATTACGATCCTTGATTACTTCAAATTGTCTCCAATACATTCGGGTTCCAATACTTTCCACCTTGATGCTCTTCTATCTCACGAGATCTCTATTCCAAGTCCTTACCCTTTCTATATTTTGGGAATTTCTCTGATAATAATAAAGTAATTAACACTCATTCAAGAGCATGACCCCTAAGTTCAACACTAAATCAGAGATGATCATTGTTGATCTTTTACGACTTGATCGTAAACACATCAAAATCTCCACTATTCCATTCTCCCTAATCTCTTGTCACTCTTCTATGTTCTTGCTCTCTATCTTGTTCTCTTTTTCTTTATTTCTCTCTCCTCCAACTTGCTATTTTCTATCTTCCTCTATATCTTTTCCTACCTTCTCTTCTTCATTCCATTCTCTAATCCTTCATTGCATCTCACCTCCCCCTTCTCTTCCAACTCAATGGTCTATATATAGTGTTGTCATCTACCCTCTTTCCTACTTTCGGGCTATCTCTCTTAGTGGTGGATTGATTCTAAATGACACCACTCAAGGTTTTATTGCAACAGAATAGTCCTAAATGGTTTTGAATTGTTATGTGTTCACATGCAAAGTTATCCATTAACTTCTTATGTGACACCAACCACCACAGTTGTTAAGTCCATAATTATAGATTATCCATGTGGCTTTTAACTCCAATACTAAGTTGTCTTTACTAAAAATAACTTCCTAAAAACATGCAAGTTAAATAACTATCCTAAACATGTCAATCATGGTGGATATTGGTGGTCTCCATGGGCTGGTGAACCACATTACTTTCTAAATTAATCTGTACATTAATCCCTTCGATCACATAACATGAAAGACATGGTTACAAGGTCCGATTATCTTTAAACTCTACATGTTTGTTTGCATGTATACTTGATACCAACCCAATGACTTCCTTCTCTTAACTCACTGTTCACTGCAGTCATGGGATGCTGGTCTACTGATTTAATCAACTTCTCTTCCATTTCACCATGGTTTGGGGGGTAATTGGTGGTGTCAACTTCCTCCATTACTATACTTTTCACGTTAACTTTCCAACCATAAATTTTAAGTGGCTACACAAGGTTTATGTGTCTTGAAACGTGGCATACTTAGCATTAAACTCCATGATTTCTAAGTTGCAATGTGGTTGGTGTTTACGCTTTCCTAAATTCAAATAACTTATATTTAAGCCTATTACCATGAAGGATCTGCAACGTGGTTTCTACTCCCTACGCATGCATGCACACATGTTTAGGTATATTGCAATGTGGTTTATTTGTATACAAAAAGGGAGGAGGAGTGGTCTTGGTAATACCGACCCCTCCCTTTAAATAAGGGCGGTGGTCGATATTACTATCGACCATCCTCGTTAACATATTTATTTGCATTAAGCCGCCACCCCTTTCGGTCGATATCTCTACAACTAAGTTGCTTTCCATTATTTTATTTTATTTTTATTATAACTTATTTTATTTTTAATTTTGATTTTTATCTATATTTATATATAAATAAATAATGAAATTTTATTTATATATATAAACATTTAAACTTGATAACATATTCTTACTAAACCATATTTCATAATTATATATTTAAAATATATTATGGATTTTCATAAAGTAATTGAATTCTACAAATCTATTTACATATTCAATAATTACACACATATCTAGGATAAAACTTCTAAATTTCTGCATCTAACTAATGGTCTATGCCTGCGTGTTGGTCGTATGCCACATGTCAAATCATAGTGGTCATTGTTTTTAGCTCAGAGTTAAATGGAAGACTAATCGACCTCCCAATCTGCCATGCGACATAGTCACTTATACTAACCCGCAGCCTTTCTCAAAATATAAGTACATGCGACTATATAATAATTTGCAATGTAAATAATAAACTTTAAACGTATAAATAATAATATATAATACTAATTTATATATATGCGAATATGTGTGATCGATAAAATTAAGTTGTCTACCATTTAATTTACATCTATATAACAAACGATTAATCATTCTATATGCTAGGTCATAGAATTCAAATATTTCAACTTATCATAAATCATATTAAAATAATCAATATAGTTAGTCATTAACTATATTCACCTTTGAATATACATGAGTTTATAATCGATTCCTAATATTTAAAATATGTACAACTATAGTATAATTTTGAAAACCAAACATAGAATATAGTTTTGATAATTCACCTACTTCTACACGAAGGATGTTAAATCATAGAGTCACTATTTAATTCACATTATTAACAATTTTTCACCCTTCCAAGACAAATAAAACGTAACATGCAATAATTAAAATCACTAAACACACAAACTGAGAAAACCTCAAGCAAATACTCATAAAATATCTAACAACAAAATATGAAGGCCGAACAAACTCACTGGATGAGCAACTGACGACACTCACACGAGTGTAACTGAGCAAAATAGGGTCAACTACTATCTCCTCTACTTCCATCGGAAAATATAAGGCACTCTCAGACCTATGAATCTAGGTGGAGATGATACTCGTACCTACCCGGTACTTGTACCTGCAATATCCTACATCACCAAACCACACATGCATATATACAATATAGAAAACGCGGCATACAAACTGATGAAGGAGAATCATGACGTTCCCTGTCTCACCAAAATGGGTGAAGGAAAATCATTCCCTTGCATCCAATACACTCGCAGACACACAACATATAATTCCACATTGCATAGATAAAGAAAAGTGTCAGTACATAACAATAATCCATAAAATGCCATAAATCACAAGTACTGAAATACTGCAAATAAATTATCCATCTCATATCCACATAAAGCATGAAATAATGTCATATAAGTCTGAATAAAAATCATGGTAATGTATCCACTGAAAACAACCAATAAAATATGAGTCCAATGAGTTCAAACGAGTAGGGGTACTACAGAAGGGTTTTCTTACTAGTTCTTTCCCTTAAGTGCTCTTTGAATCAGACACATGTAAAAAATATATATAATTAATATAATTTTAGTGGTCTCATCCACTTTTATCAATATATATATGTGTGTGTGTGTGTGTGTGTGTGTGTGTGTGTGTGTGTGTATGTATGTATGTATACATACATATATACATATATCTACATATACATATATATACATACATTAATGTATGTATGTATATATATATATATATATATACTTATATATGTATACGTATATATGTATATGTATGTGTATGTATAGATAGATAGATACATATACATATACGTATATATGTATACTTATATGTATGTATATGTATATGTATATATATATATAAATCTATATAAATCTATATGTATGTATATATAAATCTGTATATATATATATACATATATATATATACATATATATATATACATATATACATATACATATATATGTATATATACATATACATATATATGTATATGTATATATGTATATATATATATGTATATATATATATACAGATTTATATATACATACATATAGATTTATATAGATTTACATATATATGCATACATAGATATACATATATATGTATATCTATATATGCATATATATATATATATATATACATATACATATATATGTATATATACATATATATGCACACACATACATATATATCATTTCATTAATGTATTAAAGTTAAAACATTTATTAATGTATATTGATCTTGGTCAATTAGTTAGATAAATATTTATATATCCATAATTTGGAAAAGGTAGATTTTTAAGATAACATAATGGAAAAATAGTTATTTTAGAGATAAATATAGCTAGGTTTGATAATGGTACTTTGTTAAGGATTAACTTGGGTATATTTAGATTATATTTAAGTATAGAGTTATATTTTTGACTAAATATATGAATATTGCTAAGTATAGCTATATTTGGAAATTCATTATATTTGTGAGAAGAGTAAAGGTATTTAGATTATCTATATGTAATTTCATTTAATTAATCAATAATGTGGTTAAGATTGGTTTAGGATTATATATATGTTTTCATATGAAGTTTGCTAATCTTCGTTTAATTAGTTGTTGGCCAAATATAATTATAGAAAAATTGAACGAATGAATTACATTATCTTGAATGTTTTGTATAATAAAATGTTAGATTCATTGTGCAAATTACTAGGAATAAAATAAGCTATAAAGGTTTAAAGTTTGGGCTATTAAAATTAATTTTTTTTGATTAAGTTAAAAGAAGGTTTTGAAGGGGCCTTGAAACCCTTTACAAAAAGTTGTCAAATAGATAAAAAAATTAAAGTCAATCTAGACAGAGCAAAACACAAAAAAGAGATAGTTGGCAAAGACAAAAAGCTAGCAAAAATATTGAAAGAAATAGAAGGACAACACAGAAACACCTAAGGGACAACCACAAACAATAGACCTAAGAGAAATTTTTGATAAGCTCTACAACTTCTTGCTCCAATTGGACCATTAAGGCAACAACACTCATTAAATCATCTAGCTCCTTGGTTTGCTGGGCCATCTTCCTCATGCTTTCTCATGTTCTTTTACCATGATCATTAGGTCCCCCCTCAAGGGTCAAAACCTTATCCTTAGTTATATCAATTGTGTTCTTATTTTGGTGGATCTATTCCAGTTTTCTAATCATCACACTAAAGCTATCGACAAGGGCTCTCTGAATGTTTTGGCTATGTTCTCCAATATTCTTCAAGGTATTCTCATGACTAAGAACTTGCTTCTCCAAATTATTGAACCTAGCCTCCATAGCCTTAAATTGAGAGCCAAATTCTCTAGTGATAGCCTCCGCATAGTTGATGGCTTTTGTCAATTCATTCAGGTAGTTAGTCAGGGCACTAAGATTACCTATCCCAATAGCTTCTAAAGTATCCACTTTCCTAGAAGATTTGTCCTACTTGTTCTTCAAACTATCCATCTTTGAATAAAACCATTATCCAGGGTCTCCACATCAGCAATAGTAGATTTATCATTAGCAGGCAGAGTATCACCTTCCCTCACCATCTTCCCTTCTTCTTCAACATCACTAGTCCATTTATTAGGGTCCAGAGGTGTAGAATGGACATTTAAGATGTCTTTCCGCTTCTCTAGGCTAATATCAGTAATGATAGGACTCCACTTATTTTTCTTCTTATGCAGTGGGGTAACATAATCCCTTTTAGTCTCCATCCCCTCATCATCCTCATCATATTTTTCAAACCAATTGTCCTCCTCCTGAACCTTACTCCTATTTCCTTTAACCTCTTTTCTATCTATCTTTTTTACAGACCGAGAAGCCATATATTTATCCTTCCACTTACCATAACCTTCAACAAAGGTAACCCTATCACAATCATCTTGTCACTTAGTATAAGACCCCATATCTTCACTATCATCAGAGTTATCAGACTCATCTTTCGATTCTCAAAGCTCAGTGATAGAATACTGCATAGAGGAGGCCTTGACATGGTTGTATAAAACCATCATTAACCCTTCATGCATAGGAGGGTTCCTATATAGATTTTCCCTAAAATCCTTTATGCTAGTGTTTAGGGAGATAAATAGATAGAAGCGTATAGACACCAAATCTTCATGATGAAAATGATTGAGCAACACAAAGTGATAACCATAGACATGAGAGTATTTACCATCTAGACTAACATATTGCATAATGGCAAACATAACCAATCTCCATATGTTCTTAATCACCTTCAGTGAGTGGCAGGTCTTGCTAGATTTCACCAGCTTGGTATTCTCAGACTCTTCCTTTGGGAATCATGTGATAGATACCTCTGTGAGATTTATATCTCTGTAAAACTTTCTACCTTCCATTGGTATTCTAGTGACTTATGCAATCATCCCTTCATCAATTTCAACCTTTCTCCTCCCTATGGTAATTTTTCCTTCTATCCATTTCTTCTTGAAAATTCTGGTAGCAGTAGGGTTTTTCCCAACAATTGACTCCATATAGCTTGTCATCTTAGCCATCTCCAATATAGCCCATGCTTTTGGCTTAGATTTCAATTCATCACAGGAGAGTGGCTCAATTCTTTTCCTATTACCTACCACAATGTCAACTACCGAATTTATCCCTTCCTTCACAATGTAGAACAAGATAAAATTAGAGATCAAAGTGCATATCAGGGAAGTCTTCAAAATAGAAATGGGCACCCATAAAGTATGCAGAGTCTTATCTTCATTAAACGCCAACTCAATCTTTGAGTGCCGCTCTTTCCGACTCATTATGGAAACTTTCATTGATAACTATGTTGTAATAATCCCTTATCACTCACTCTTTTCTATACACTCTCTTATAAATGAGGATGTCATGGGCCTTATGAGGAATATCTAGCTAACCACTCTAGTTCATCATATGATCAGTAGAAACAACCATATTGAAAGCCCAGTTAGCCATAGTATTGGTTTCTCTATAATTATGAGAGAGAATACACTACTCGAAAGACTTAATTATCTCCTTGGCTTGAGATATAATATTTCTAATGGTCCATGATGAGAAGGATAGACCCTTAAGGCATTTAAAAATGTTATTATAATCTCCATCAAGCTAAATATTATTAAATACCAAAGATTAAGCAAGGGCAAGGGGATGTTAAGGTGTTATGGCCTCGACTAAGTGTTTGGTCTAGGATCCCATGGGGAGCACTACTACTGCAATACAATATCCTTCTTTATTTCTTATCACTCCCCCACACCCAACTGGCCCTAGCTCTTCCTTGGCCGACCCATCAAAATTATCTTTGATCTAACCAGTCAGAGGAAAAGACGACTTACTACTTTCTCTCTTTTCTTGTTTGTCACCTATGTCTATAGAAGGAAAAACATTCTAGTTTTTGAATAGATCCAATTCAGCTTATCTACTAAAAAGAAGAGGCTTACCTTCAGCTTTTAAATTTTCTACAATGCCCCACTTAATTTTAGTAAATACCACTTCAAGAGATGAGAATAAATCTCTAGGTGAACTCACAATAATGGTTCCCACTTTTTTGCCACTTTTGACACTGAGATGTACATTTTTTAAATAATCTTCAACTTCCGAGAACTATAACTTTTAAACTATTAAAAATTTGAAGATGATGTAAATTAGTGATTTCTAGCATTTTGTTTTTAGATTCTATATACATTTTTTTCAAATTTTTTTGATGGATTTTAAAAAAAAAATTTCATCTCCCTCGAAAAGTAGTTTTTTACAACAAACTACATTTTTTAAGAGTGAGGTGCCTCCTAAAACGTATAACTTTTTTTCTATAAATGATAAAAACTCAATTCTTTCAAATTTGGGTTTGTAACATCAATATCCAGGACTTGCATTTGGTTTTATAGTGATATGTTCAATATTTTTCATTTTATAAAGTTTTGAAGTCCGACTAGTCATAATTTAGACATAGGTTTACGTTTGAACACATAACTTGTTCTATATAAATCAAAATTCAATTTTTTCTTTTTGTTAGAAAGAAGACATCAATACCAGGGGCATAGATATTTTTTAGAATTTTTTTAAATTAGTTTCTTATTTTTCCCAATGTGTTGAACAAAGAAGTTCATGTTCGATGAAAAACCAATTTTCCATAAAATTAAAAAAACAAGAACATAATAAATTCAAAATATAACAAAATTATAGTCATTGGAAAGCTTGCTCCGAGTACTACAATCTAATATTTTTGGGTTATCAAGATTATTTCATTTTTGCTTTGAACTAGAGCTCCGAAGTCATTAATTCTTCAGAATTCTAAAAAATTTTGGGAGAAACCTCAAATTAGAGGGTTCGAATGAATAGTAGTTTGAGCGAATGGGGTTCGCTTGAATCCATTATGGTTTGAGCGAACCCCCATTTGCTCAAACAATTAGGCTTGATTTCGGCCCATACAAAGTCACCCGCGGTTTGAGCGAACCCAGGTCTGCAACGTGGTTCACTCGAACTCCTAGGGGTAGTTCGAGCGAATACCACTATTTCGCTCGAACACCTCGAAAATCAAAGTTCCCACTTTTGCCAAATTCCTTTGTTGGCAAAAGCGGGAACCAGCTTTGTGAATTCACCCCTCTAAATATTCTATTTTTTCTTTCTCTCCAAATTCCCCAAACCACATTAGGCAGGATGAGGTTCCATAGAAGGTTGATGGAGTTATTCAAGGAAAGGCATCTCCAACTAATGAAACACTCTTGAATAGAAGCAAGAAAGATCCAATTTAGATTCCATAGTTGTAAAGTCTATGACCAAATAGCATGAGCTAAGGGACAATGGATTTCTATATGGTTAACATTCTCTTCCTCATTATGGCAAAGGTAGCACTTATTGGACAGATGGAAGCCTCTTTTGCAGATATTTTTAGTGGTGATTTTATTCTGCAGAAGGATCCAAAAAAATATATGGATCTTGGGAATAAGACCATGAGTCCAAGCTTTAGACTAGCAAGAGGAAGGCTCAAGAGAGTGGAAAAACATAAGAATGGCAGAAACCACCGATTAACTACCAGATGAAGTACCCACCCAAATGATTTTATCTTCAAGAAAAGGATCTAGAAAAAGAAAATTAAGTAGAACCATGATAGGGTTAAGGGATGGGTATATGGAACTCAAATTCTCCTAGTCATTATCTCTCTAGTAATCAAGCACCTTAGTACCAAATTTGACCTTGCATATAGAGATAAAGGTAGAAAAATAAACCTTATTGGAAAGGGGGGTCTCCATCAACCAAGTATCTTCTCATAAATTGTCTTTTATACCATTACCAATAGTCCATCTTTTACCTATTCCAGCAACCATTTTAGATTGAGTAACATTATTCCAAATTGCAGATCCCAAAGGGGCTTCATAGGAGTTGAAAAAATCTGCGAGAGATTTTTGAGTTTACATGTATTTGGCTTTCCAGATTGAATTCCATTCACTAGTTTTCCAAAATGATCTCCAAATTTGTTTGGAGAGAAGGACTTTATTAATGGTTTTAATGTTTCTCAAACCAAGGCCAACCATTTTTGTAGGTCTACAAACATTTTCCTAGGCTATCAGATAAATATTTTGCGTCTCCTCAACCCTTGACCAGAGGAATGTTTTTTGAATCATTTCAATAGCATTAGAAAACTTGGTCAAAATAAATAGACTTAAAGAATACAAAGGTAAACTCTTGAGGGAGGATTTTAATAACTAGATCTTCCCCACTTGCCTCAAAAGGGTTCCTTTGTAGCCTATTAATTTATTATAGAATCTATCCACCAAGCTACTCCAAAATGTCTCAGGAGGTTTTCTGCAATGAGGGAGATCCAAGTAGATAGAGGGGAGAAAACTGCTCTCACTTTCCAAAATTCTTGCAATTTTCTCTTTCCTATCTTCTGGAGTGTTGAGGAAGAAGGGGGATCTTTTCATCCAGTTAATTAGCTATCCCCAAGCTTGGCAATAGTTATTCAGAGCCAATTTTAGGGTCCTCTCTTCCTTGATAGTTGATGCACCCATCAACTATAATAATCCAATGACCATATCATTAGATCGGACCAACAATTTGTTTTCTCCTATCTAATGCTATGGTCATTGGTCTGACCTAGATTGACCAGTTCATCCTGCAACCTAAAATATTAAATTGGACCAACAATAATAATCCAATGACCATAGCATTAGATCGGACCAAAAATTTGTTTTCTCCTATCCAATGCTATGGTCATTGGTCCGATCTAGATTGACCAGTTCATCCTGCAACCTAAAATATTAAACCCTAATATAGTTAAGCTGAATAATAGAAAAAATAAGAGAGAAGTATGTAAAGACATGTTTTTTAGAAAAAAGAAGAAGAGAGAAACCCTAAATATGGTATAAAAGAATAAAATAATAATAGAGGGGTTCTTTTTAAAATTTAAAATAAAGTGAATGGGGAAGATCCTATTTTAATAGAGTTAAATTTATAAAGTTGTAGGGATAATTTAAATCTCTTAGGGAATTCATTTTCATAGGATATATATTTTAAATGGAATATTCTAATGAAGATTATTAGATAGTTATTTTATTAACGAGGGTTTTTTAATTATAATTGATTATATAAATCCCTAAGGGGGTATTGTAATTATGACCGATTATATGAATTCTTAGGGGTGTATTTTAAATTATAAATGATTAACTAAATCCTTAATGTGTTCTTTTATTTAAGGGGATAGTTTAATTATAAGTGATTACTTAGAACTATTAGAGGATCATATATCATTAATGAAGAATATCTTTTCTAGGCAACATTAGTAATGGATTAGTTAATTTAACGATGATTTTGTAACTTTGTATTCCTTTACTTAGTTAAATAATTAATATTAATTCAAGTAAATTGTATTAATGTGAATTTAATTGTTTCTTGATTATTTAAATATTGTAAAATGTAATTAAAATTGAAGGATATTTTGGGTGAATTTATTTAATATTAAAATGGAATTTGTCCTTATAAAATTAATTTATTATTCTTTTGATAATGGGGAATTATTGTAATTGTTACGTAGATTAAAATCTAATTTGATCGCTTAAGGGTTTGGGATAAGACCTAAGTCTTCTAGTTAAATTTTAATACATTGCTTAGTTTAGAAATGTCTACATGCTACCCATAGGTTAGCTAAACATCCTCAAACATAGAAATGCTCACCAAAAGTAACCCACAGAATATGCACAATGATTACTTACATAATTTTGCTAAACTACTCTGTCAAACTAAGAACCAACACACCAAATCTTCCAACTCAACCATGAGTCAACACCGAATACCACAAACCTAGAATATGATAGATAGAAAATCCATAATCCTTCCATGAGATCCGTAACACAAGATGTGAACCTATACTGAAGTATGGATCAATCAACCTGTTCTATTTCAAATACTTTATTTTCCAGTCTATCGGACTTAACCAAAATCAATCACCATTCCGGTATGAACAAACTAATATATACAGATGGTTGTATTAGAAATAGTTGCCATCAATGGCAACATTGTATCATCTATGTAGTGTCTCTTTCAAACAATCTCCCCCTTTGGCATTGATGGCAACACTTAGTGGAAATGACTGAGTGTCAGATCCAAAACCAAAACACTATACACTGCAACAAAAAATCTAACAAGTGAATTTTCAAAAGTCAAAAAATCCCCCTAAGAACAACTTTTTCACTACCCTACACTCCACCTTTGACATAAATCACAAATATGGGGTTTCAGAAACTAAAGGCCTCATCAAACGTTTATGTACAATCTCGAATATATACACACATACTATGAAAATTTATATACTTAAACAAATTCGCAAAAATATTCTACAACAAGGCATAGCCACCATCCCAATTCTTCTTCATGCATTCCAAAATGTATATGTGACCACTAATTTTTTGTTCATAAAATATGTTGTTAGTGGATTCATTTTTTATATTGACATTACCTATGAAGTGGGAGTTCCTTTACGTGGTAGGTATTGCACTTGGGCTTATGGTTGCAAGTTAAAGGTTGCATATGTTGATGAGATGCTATTCACTTGTTTTGTATGCATTGGAGGCATGCATATTTAATTTGTTAGCACTTTCTATGGGTGTTATTTAATCAATGCAAAAAACTACCTTTACATTGGATACCTTTGGATTAGTGTTTGTGTTTGGATATCAGTTGGTGCAGGGCTAATCATTTGTTGTGATAGATTGTGTGGCTTTCTCTTTGGATGACCTCTTCATGTCTAGTGGCAGTGGCATGATGGAGGGTGGGAGCATTCATGTATGAGATGGTGGTCACTTTGTTTCTTGTTGCAAGTATCTTGATGGAGAACATGGATTCCATGATGGTATATGTGTGTGGAGAGATTAGTCTCTTGTTCATGTGATAAATTACTTCTTGCCCCTTATGCAATGTATATAGAAAGTGGGATAATGTTAGAAAAATGGTGTTGTACACTTTGCATAATAATGTTTAATTTTTGTATTATTTTATTATTGTGGGAGGTGGACATGAAATTACATTGTAAAATCATATTGTATTGTTGCACCTAGGAGCACCTAGATAGACGCACAACATGTAGAGATTCTCTTTGAATATTCTTATAACCACTTGATGAGTTGTATTGACACATTGGTATTATTATATTATATTTATTTAATATTGGAGAATGTAATTGTGATGAAATACCCAATATTAAATGTGGATCAAGGGTAGGTAGGAAAAGCATTATATTTTATTGTCACATGGTTTTGATGTAATAACACTTGGTAGTTTTTTGGGACCTTGTGTTTATAAAAGTAACTACAAGGGTATTTGTTTGGGTTAGCGAGGTTAGCATGTAGTACCCCTGCCCTAATCTATTTCTAACCTTGGTTTAATCTTGATTAGTTTATCGTAATATGATGTTACAATCAGATGTTTGATTTAACGCATAGCTATTGATGTGGTTCTCACACTAGTTGTATGCAGATTTTCAGTGTGCCTATTTCGTGGTATCAATATTGAGCTAACATTTTCATTAAATTTTATATATGTATGCATGTATGTTCTTTGGTTGCAGGAGATTTTAGGTACAACGCCGCATGAGTGCGAAGTTCGTCTTCACTTGGATTGCAGGTTTGAGTGTACCTTTTTAATCCTTAGAGTTGGATTAGGTGGTCGTAAGACCCTAGTTGACCTTAGTCGTGCTCTAGTGAGCATCGCCAGTCGTCGTCGGTAATCCCTTTTTGTTTGGGTTTGCGAGTCATCTGTTTGGTTGGCTTTCTCGATTTGCGTGCTTGGTGTGTTTGGTTAATTGATTAATTAGTCCTTAGTAATTATTTTGATTATATATGCGTTTGTGCATTGAAGACTAATGGATTAAATTAATCGGTTTTCGTTATGCGATTCTCGTTGTTTATGAATTGCCTATTTTAAATTGGGAAGTAAATTCGATTTAATGATTGTTTTCGAATATTTAATGCATTTTATTTATGCTGTTGGAAAGAAAGTTTTATATTTTATCGCCATAGAGTTAATTGAGTTCTGTTGGCTTTTAGAATTTGAAAGATTAAATTCAGTTAAATGAGGAAATCGATTTTTGGATTTGAATAGCAAGTTAATTTGTTGCTAGCTAGAAAAGAATTAATTTTTGAGAGCTATTTGTAAATAAAGAATTTTTATTCCAAAAATGGAATTTTTGGGTCAACTCTTCCATATAACCCAAATTTGGGGAAATTTTGAAAAAAATGGACATTTTTGGAGAAAATTTTTGGTGGAAAAGATTTTGGAATGAAATTGGGGGTTTTGGGAAGGAATGATTCTGGACCTGGCAGGATTGGGCTCTCCTTCAGCTAATCCAGGATTGCGCATGAAGGTAGGATTCTGAACTGATTTCTTGTTGCCAAAAGAATTTTCTATTCTAGTTGAAAGAAATGAATTTGTGATGGAAAATCAATTTGTTTGGCTGGAGATTTTAAATGGAAATGTGTATTTTTCCTCATGGCTGTTTGGGTGTTTGAAACCCTTTGTTATTGGAAAGGATGAGAAATCCTTCAAGAAATTGTGATATCAAACTCAGTTTGTTTCAAACTGAAATTGTTATTTCAAATTTTTGAGTGGGTCTGTTGTTGTTTTTAATCCGAACTGTGTTAAAAGAAAATTTATATGGTTTTTTTTAATGAACTGTGCATTCATTTTAGTTCGGACTGTGTTTTAATGGAAAATGAAAACATTTATATATATTTTTTTTATTAATCGAACTGTGTGTTCGAAGAGGATTTTAATGCTTTGTAACCGTGGTGGGCGCGTTTTTATTTGTTTCGGACTGTGATTTGGGGATTGGAGGCGGGGAACGGAGCTCCACCCGCTCCTTCCCCCTTTCCCCCGCGCGTTCCCCCACTAGCTCCTCCCCCGTGCCTCTATCGTCCTCGCAGACTGTGGCTGCGGCTGCGGCCCACGGCGGTGGCCGCAGGGGCTGCGGTGGCCGCAGGGCGCCGCGGCACCTGCAGGCACCGCCGTGAGCACCGCCACCCCCTTTCCCTCGGCTAGGGTTAGGGCACGGCCGCCCTCGCCCGCGTTTCAATGCGTTTTCAATGTGTTGTTAAATTGTGGTTTATAAAATGGGTTTCCCTTTTAATGTTTTTTCCCATTCAAAAAAAAAAGGGGCTTATAATATGTTGAATATTATTGTAATATTAGTGTTAGTTAGTTCTTAATTTTGATTAAGGAGGCATTAAACTTGACAAATGTTAGTTGGTAGTGATTAACTTTATAATGGAGTTATAGGCTAATTGTTTTCAACTTCATTTTGTGATTTACGCCTTCTTCCTAATTAAGTTCTACAACTGTAATTTCGCAATTGGATATTGTCAATTATATTCTGATTGATCTTGTTCTAGTAAAATTGTACCTCACCTTCTAGCTGATTAGGGAAGATGGCTATTTGATGTAGTATTGTTTAAAAATCATAGAGAATAATATGTTATTGGAAATCGTTGGAATGCGATGTAAATTCTACTTAATGATGTTTGTTGGAGATTAAATATCTTATTTTAGTTGATTAATGGTTGTCTGAATTTTATTAATATGAATTGGTTAAAAACTCATTATGGCTTAATTTTTCCTGTTCGATGCTTGAACCTTCAAGAGTTAGAAAACCAAGAATAACTTATCCCTAGTTGAGGTAGATAACTGTAATCTGATTTAGATCTTGTAGAAAACTTGATCGACTTGTACTGATTAAATCAATTTGAGGAAATATTGCCTTTTCTGATTATTGCCTTGCGAGTTTAATTTCTGTATTCGCCTTTAATTATGAAATGGCATGTTTTGCTTTGTTTAGTAGGACCCTGTCGTATGGATTGACTTGGGGTACCTATTTCAGTCCTCGATTCCGAGTGGACTATTGTATTGTGGTAGTGTCGTTTTGATCATATCCTCCTTGTGTGTGAGTCGAATGATGATTGTGGTTGACCGTTGTTGGTCAGGTCTCTAGTTAGAGTACCGTCAGTAAGTGATTACTTTTGAGTCGTGTTTGACCTGATGATTGTGTATCTCTTCTGGAACTCCGTTCGTTTGACCATGCGTATTCCTTGGTTTTGAGTTCGTCTGAGTTTAGTCTAGTGTCATATGGGAAAGTGGCTTTCGATTGGGGGCCGCGCCCAAAGTGGCTGCTGGATAACCCGTCGAAAGTGAGTCTAATAAGTGATAACGTAAGTAGATTAGAATGTAATCTCTAAGTAAGATAAATGTGCCTCACACATGAGACGAGTGCTATCATAGATTCGACATGCTGTGAGAAGGCCTGAAATGGCAAACCATCTTCCTTGTCTTCACGAGAGGATGTGTGGGTCCACATGAGGCTTGGATGGGCCAGAAGCTCGGATTAGGTTGCCAGGGTAACCCAGTGTATGGGGCCGGGACCTATGAAGACTTGCCATGGTATCCATACCAGGTCGTGTGATGACACTTGTCCCTACGTTCGCTAGTGTGTTGTCGTTTTGTCCTGTTAGGAGTACCTTTGTGAGTCATCCTTTTGTCTCTGCCCTTGTGAGTGTCGGTTTCATGTTAGACCTTGGGTGGTGATGGCTCAGTTTTATGGATGCTCTCATGGACCTCTTGTATTAGCTTGATTATGTTCAGCTGGATCCTGTTCTTTTCAGGGATCGTTTATGTATTTATTGACCGGTGTGGTCGCTTGTATATTGTTTATGTATCGCCTTGATGGCTGGTTTGAAATGGTGTAACCTCTTGTATTCTTAACCTTTATTATTTATCAGAGGGGGTCTTGCAGTTGAGCAGACCCGGAGATGTAGCCCTTTAGGGGTGAACTCCGAGATCATTATGGTGTTATGTGGTGTATTCTCTTATGTTTCCTTTATTCAGCTTTATCATGTATGATTAATTTATGTAAAATGGTTAAGTGGATAATTGGAATTAACTTTTAATGCTTATATTCAGTTCTTTCTTGAATGCCATGTTGATCGAAGGCATAAGTGTTTTAGATGTGATTTATCGTAGATGCATGTACGTAATCGTCTTTTGAAATGCAATAAGTTGGAATATGAATGAATGTAACTTAGAGTAATGAATTATACTCAGTTGTTGTTAAGGAATTTAATATGCTTGGAAAGATCTCTTTTGTTATGATGAAATCCTAGTGTATTAGAATGTTAGATGTATGACTTGTTAATTTTAAATGAAAAGATTGAATGAAGATTATGCATGAATCTTAATGATGAATCTTCGCTTGTGGTTTACATTTCCCTCTTTTGAAAAGAATTATCCTAATTATGAATTACCTCGTTATTAAGATATTCAGCTTTTGGATTAATTGTGTGAGTTAAGTGAATGGTGAAATTTAAGTAATCTCATTGGGAAACTCTTTAGGTGTTAGTAGATGTCTTCCGCTATGTAATCTGAATCTTTGATATCTTGTTGCATCTTGTGTGTTGTAACTTAAAAAAAAATAAAAAATAAAAAAAATTGCTCTCTATTCTTGTGTTATGGCTTAATCCCTTCGGGGTTTCCTGGCGGGGCATTACATTTGGTATTAGAGCCCATGTTTCAACATTGGGATCTCTAGTGTTGCGTGTGCCCTCTATGTGTGTGAGGTGTATCGACCTTATGTGTATGCTTGTCCTCCTTTGCATGTGAGTGATTGAGCAGACCTTAGCGGGTGTGTAACGTGTGTGTTCACACCTTGTTTTTGCCTTCTTGATGTTGGCATTTGAGTGTTGTACTCTTTAGACTAACCCAATTGGATTGGTCCGTGCTTGTCTTGAATCTGAAAGTGCGAATTATGTTGTTTAAGATTATGATCTAGCTTAGTGTTGTCCACTTGAAGGACTTGTATGGCAATTATTGAATGCTTATTTTGAAGAAAATTAAATGATCATCACCACTCCTCTCTCTCTTTCTTTCTGGAAATTAAAATGATTAAGATATGTGTAATTATCTTTGATTCGAGTTTTCTTGTTTGCAAGAGAGAAAAGGGTGTGACTCCTTGAACCCTTGTATGAGCTTTATGAGGCTTATGTTTTTAGATTATTAAAGGGCTATGGGTTTAAAAATTTATTCTGGGTGTATGGGAGAAAACTGTATGAGTATGTTTAAAGAATTCTCCATGTGTGTTTTGTAGGAGTAGCATGATTAAATTCTACTTTAGTAAGGTGCATTAATATGCGAATAGTTGAACTATGTGAAACTGCTTAGTTTGTAGAAGAAGTGTTAAAAGGAGCATGTTATTGTAGCTTTGAGAGAGTAATAATGTGTATTCTGAAAGATTGTCTTATGTGTTTCATTAAACCAGTTTGATTGAAGATGTATTTTAGCAAATGCTCCATTGAACTCGCTTTTGGGTATATGTAATTGTATGTGGGAAAAATGGATTAATAAAACTAAATATGTGAAAAATTACGATAAATATCAATCCACACACACACACAGGACTTCTTGATGCAAGCTATGGAGTAACGTGATGTTACTCAACTTCCCAAGGAGGGTCCCATGGTTCTATATCTCACAATGTCCCTCAGTAATTACCTTAATGTGTTTAGAAAGTGCGAATGAAAAGCTTGTTTGATGTGCATGCATTAATATGTTTTATTTGGATTAATAGCTCTTTGCTTATCTTTGATCGTAATGTGATCTTGTCTAATAGGTTGCAGATTATGACAGGTGTCTATATTGTATTATTATATGTGAGTGTTCTTAAGAGGTCTTGCATTATCGAAGAGATTGCCTCTCTTGATCTCTGTGTTGTTTGGAAAACTAGAACCTCTTGCTGCAACCGTAATTATTGGAAATGTTTTGTTAGGCTGATTATCATCCTTCTAAACGGTAGCGAAATGAAAACCGTGCAATTGAAATGATAGGCTTATAGTGAGAAAATGTATAATGTAGCATGATCTTGTTTGATCTTGCGTGTTTTGTAGGAAATAGTTTGATTATCAAACTCTCTTTCCCTTCTCTTTGCCTAATCATAAGATTTTTAGAAATGGTATTAAAGTGTGCATTGATTTGAATAGAATGTTTTTAAAACATGTGAAATTGTGAGTTTGCTTTTGGCTTCATAGTGATAGATGAAAGTCTTAAGCTTTAGAAATGTTTTTGCTTAGCTAGTAATTTAATTATGAATGCTTAGTGAAATTTAAGAAAGCTATAGGAATGATGTTAATTCCTTATATAATTGTGAATTGTTAGTAATTTCAGTACTTGAATCTAGAGTAAACTTGATTCAGTCATTTATATAGAAAGCATAATTGAAATCTTCCTTGTATAGATGTTAGCATACTGAAAAGTACTCCCCGTATATGTGACTAAACCAGTATTGGTGTATTTGTGTGTGTTGTAAGAAACCAGTGCTCATTATGTGTGCCCATGGATTGGTGAAGTAATCAACCATGGAGGATATGTTGCTTATGAGTGTGGGAAACCATACTGTTTATGTGCTGTTGCTTATTTGTCTCCCTGTTGAGTACCAAACCTCGGGTTGTGGGTAACTCAGTATGTTAAGGGGTAGTATTTGTAGTAACCGTTCCTTGAATAGTATGGATTGGCATACGAGTAATATCGACGCGAAGCTACTTTAGCTTCTCTACTTCGAGGAATGATATAGTTGTACTACTAAACTGTATCAAAGGTGTACTCAATACTTTCCCTTGTGATGAACCTATTTACGAGGTTCATGTGTGCCAGCCTATTCCTCTCCTTTATTTTGAGCATATAGATGGCAGTTTTTGAGCATATTGTTGGATTCTATTGGAGCATCTGTTGCCTTGTCTTCATGAGAGGCGTGTTATTGTTCTTACATAAGTTGCCAACTGACCAGTGTTGGTAGACTTGTGTGTAGACCTTAGCCATGTATACCTCTGGCTTACGGTGAGTATCCTGAGAGGAACATCGCTATGCGGAGTGTGACCAGCGTGTGCCTTATCCGCGGGGTACACTGCCATGCGGGATACGTCCATTGCGTGTGTTGTCCGCTTGGAGTATTGCCATGCCGTGGTGAGACACGATGCGGGATGTAGTAGACATTTCCATGCGGCCTACCGCTAGGTATTGGGTAGAGCCATGCCACGTGACGACGTGATGCGGGGTGATGTCGAGGTGCACACTGCCATGCCATGTGGATGTGTGACTTGGCCACACCACATGATGAGCTACTAGGATAGCTAGATGATTGTTCCTTCCTTCCTCATTGGTGGCTAGCTATTAGTCACGCAGTGATGTTATGTGCAATTGTGCTATTCTTTATATTTCTTTGGGGATCAGCAGTTTATTTTACTTTGATTTTGAAGGTTTGGCCATGATCTTGTGATCTTTTGCACTTTGATTTGGTGTTGAGATTCCAGATTATTTTCTTGCCTTACTGTTGGAATTGAGGATTTATTATCTTTATTCTTCTGTACTTTGGTGGCTAAACTGGTTTATCATTATTGTTTTCGGATGCTAGTCTTGTGTTGCAATGTGAATTCCTCTCCAAGAACGTAGGAGACTGGCTTGGATGAGTGTATACGAGGAAGTAGATGCAAGGAACCTTGAGGATGGGGGTATGTGAGGCTGTGATGCAGCTAGTATCCACTACCTACCTATGAGTGGTGACTATCTCTTGGAGGCTAAACACCTTACACAACAAGGGATATTCACGAGGGACTTGTATGGAAGGTAGCACCGCTATGGTGTGCCCTAGCACCATCAAGCCCTTGAGTGAGATATTGGATATTTATGATCATATTGTTGTTATGAGATCAGGCATAGAGATGCTGATCGTGCATGTTATCTTTGACCGAGCATTAGACATGCTCACATGTGGCCTTTTTTGTTATGCATTCCAGTTATGTGGATGGTTATTGTTTGTATCATGGAGTAAATTGTGTTAACTTGTTGCTATGTTATGGGACATAGTCATTGGAAAGGTTTTCTTATGCCTGGCAAGTGTAATCAAATGAGTTATTTATGTTGCTCTTATTTCATGAAAGTTAATTTGGTTGGAGAAATTGATATTTTGAGCTAGTTCTATTCAATAAAATTTTATGATAAAGATGGATTGGTAAAGGAAATTGATCTTATGGCATGTTTTCCTGTCATTTTTGATCAATGATTATGGTAGTTGTTGTTTACCTCCTTGTAATGTTTTAATTTGGTGTAATGAATGGAAGAAAATTCCTGTTTCTCTGCTATGATTGTGGATAATTCCTAGAATATTTTAAGGAATGTATGGTTTTAGATGTATCTTGCCAATGGATAATGGCATTTGTAAAGGATTTTGCAATCATATTTCATTTATTTATGGAAAGATTTCTATGTGCAATTTGATCTTTGTTGAATGAGTTTCAGGGCTGATGCATACAACATGTTCTTCATCTAGCCTTACGACTTCCAGGAGTAAGTCGGAACCTAGGGAAGAGAATGTAGTACCCCTGCCCTAATCTATTTCTAACCTTGGTTTAATCTTGATTAGTTTATCGTAATATGATGTTACAATCAGATGTTTGATTTAACGCATAGCTATTGATGTGGTTCTCACACTAGTTGTATGCAGATTTTCAGTGTGCCTATTTCGTGGTATCAATATTGAGCTAACATTTTCATTAAATTTTATATATGTATGCATGTATGTTCTTTGGTTGCAGGAGATTTTAGGTACAACGCCGCATGAGTGCGAAGTTCGTCTTCACCTGGATTTGCAGGTTTGAGTGTACCTTTTTAATCCTTAGAGTTGGATTAGGTGGTCGTAAGACCCTAGTTGACCTTAGTCGTGCTCTAGTGAGCATCGCCAGTCGTCCTCGGTAATCCCTTTTTGTTTGGGTTTGCGAGTTGTCTGTTTGGTTGGCTTTCTCGATTTGCGTGCTTGGTGTGTTTGGTTAATTGGTTAATTAGTCCTTAGTAATTATTTTGATTATATATGCGTTTGTGCATTGAAGACTAATGGATTAAATTAATCGGTTTTCGTTATGCGATTCTCATTGTTTATGAATTGCCTATTTTAAATTGGGAAGTAAATTCGATTTAATGACTGTTTTCGAATATTTAATGCATTTTATTTATGCTATTGGAAAGAAAGTTTTATATTTTATCGCCATAGAGTTAATTGAGTTCTGTTGGCTTTTAGAATTTGAAAGATTAAATTCAGTTAAATGAGGAAATCGATTTTTGGATTTGAATAGCAAGTTAATTTGTTGCTAGCTAGAAAAGAATTAATTTTTGAGAGTTATTTGTAAATAAAGAATTTTTATTCCAAAAATGGAATTTTTGGGTCAACTCTTCCATATAACCCAAATTTGGGGAAATTTTGAAAAAAATGGACATTTTTGGAGAAAATTTTTGGTGGAAAAGATTTTGGAATGAAATTGGGGATTTTGGGAAGGAATGATTCTGGACCTGGCAGGATTGGGCTCTCCTTCAGCTAATCCAGGATTGCGCATGAAGGTAGGATTCTGAACTGATTTCTTGTTGCCAAAAGAATTTTCTGTTCTAGTTGAAAGAAATGAATTTGTGATGGAAAATCAATTTTTTTGGCTAGAGATTTTAAATGGAAATGTGTATTTTTTCTCATGGCTGTTTGGGTGTTTGAAACCCTTTGTTATTGGAAAGGATGAGAAATCCTTCAAGAAATTGTGGTATCAAACTCAGTTTGTTTCAAACCGAAATTGTTATTTCAAATTTTTGAGTGGGTCTGTTGTTGTTTTTAATCCGAACTGTGTTAAAAGAAAATTTATACATTTTTTTTTAATGAACTGTGCATTCATTTTAGTTCGGACTGTGTTTTAATGGAAAATGAAAACATTTATATATTTTTTTTTTATTAATCGAACTGTGTGTTCGAAGAGGATTTTAATGCTTTGTAACCGTGGTGGACGCGTTTTTATTTGTTTCGGACTATGATTTGGGGATTGGAGGCAGGGAGCGGAGCTCCACCCGCTCCTCCCCCCTTTCCCCCGCGCGTTCCCCCACTAGCTCCTCCCCCGTGCCTCTATTGTCCTCGCAGACTGTGGCTGTGGCTACGGCCCACGGCGGTGGCCGTAGGGGCCGCGGTGGCCGCAGGGCGCCGCGGCACCTGCGGGCACCGCCGCGAGCGCCGCCGCCCCCTTTCCCTCGGCTAGGGTTAGGGCACGACCGCCCTCGCCCGCGTTTCAATGCGTTTTTTTTTTTCAATGCGTTTTCAATGTGTTATTAAATTGTGGTTTATAAAATGGGTTTCCCTTATAATGTTTTTTTCCCATTAAAAAAAAAAAGGGGCTTATAATATGTTGAATATTATTGTAATATTAGTGTTAGTTAGTTCTTAATTTTGATTAAGGAGGCATTAAACTTGACAAATGTTAGTTGGTAGTGATTAACTTTATAATGGAGTTATAGGCTAATTGTTTTCAACTTCATTTTGTGATTTATGCCTTCTTCCTAATTAAGTTCTACAACTGTAATTTCGCAATTGGATATTGTCGATTATATTCTGATTGATCTTGTTCTAGTAAAATTGTACCTCACCTTCTAGCTGATTAGGGAAGATGGCTATTTGATGTAGTATTGTTTAAAAATCATAGAGAATAATATGTTATTGGAAATCGTTGGAATGCGATGTAAATTCTACTTAATGATGTTTGTTGGAGATTAAATATCTTATTTTAGTTGATTAATGGTTGTCTGAATTTTATTAATATGAATTGTTTAAAAACTCATTATGGCTTAATTTTTCCTGTTCGATGCTTGAACCTTCAAGAGTTAGAAAACCAAGAATAACTTATCCCTAGTTGAGGTAGATAACTGTAATCTAATTTAGATCTTGTAGAAAACTTGATCGACTTGTACTGATTAAATCAATTTGAGGAAATATTGTCTTTTCTGATTATTGCCTTGCGAGTTTAATTTCTGTATTCACCTTTAATTATGAAATGGCATGTTTTGCTTTGTTTAGTAGGACCCTTTCGTATGGATTGACTTGGGGTACCTATTTCAGTCCTCGATTCCGAGTGGACTATTGTATTGTGGTAGTGTCGTTTTGATCATATCCTCCTTGTGTGTGAGTCGAATGATGATTGTGGTTGACCGTTGTTGGTCGGGTCTCTAGTTAGAGTACCGTCAGTAAGTGATTACTTTTGAGTCGTGTTTGACCTGATGATTGTGTATCTCTTCTGGAACTCCGTTCGTCTGACCATGCGTATTCCTTGGTTTTGAGTTCGTCTGAGTTTAGTCTAGTGTCGTATGGGAAAGTGGCTTTCGATTGGGGGCCGCGCCCAAAGTGGCTGCTAGATAACCCGTCAAAAGTGAGTCTAATAAGTGATAACCTAAGTAGATTAGAATGTAATCTCTAAGTAAGATAAATGTGCCTCACACATGAGACGAGTGCTATCATAGATTAGACATGCTGTGAGAAGGCCTGAAATGGCAAACCATCTTCCTTGTCTTCACGAGAGGATGTGTGGGTCCACATGAGGCTTGGATGGGCCGGAAGCTCGGATTAGGTTGCCAGGGTAACCCAGTGTATGGGGCCGGGACCTATGAAGACTTGCCATGGTATCCATACTAGGTCGTGTGATGACACTTGTCCCTACGTTCGCTAGTGTGTTGTCGTTTTGTCCTGTTAGGAGTACCTTTGTGAGTCGTCCTTTTGTCTCTACCCTTGTGAGTGTCAGTTTCATGTTAGACCTTGGGTGGTGATGGCTCAGTTTTATGGATGCTCTCATGGACCTCTTGTATTAGCTTGATTATGTTTAGCTGGATCCTGTTCTTTTCAGGGATCGTTTATGTATTTATTGACCGCTGCGGTCGCTTGTATATTGTTTATGTATCGCCTTGATGGCTGGTTTGAAATGGTGTAACCTCTTGTATTCTTAACCTTTATTATTTATCAGAGGGGGTCTTGCAGTTGAGCAGACCCAGAGATGTAGCCCTTTAGGGGTGAACTCCGAGATCATTACGGTGTTATGTGGTGTATTCTCTTATGTTTCCTTTATTCAGCTTTATCATGTATGATTAATCTATGTAAAATGGTTAAGTGGATAATTGGAATTAACTTTTAATGCTTATATTCAGTTCTTTCTTGAATGCCATGTTGATCGAAGGCATAAGTGTTTTAGATGTGATTTATCGTAGATGCATGTATGTAATCATCTTTTGAAATGCAATAAGTTGGAATATGAATGAATGTAACTTAGAGTAATGAATTATACTCAGTTGTTGTTAAGGAATTTAATATGTTTGGAAAGATCTCTTTTGTTATGATGAAATCCTAGTGTATTAGAATGTTAGATGTATGACTTGTTAATTTTAAATGAAAAGATTGAATGAAGATTATGCATGAATCTTAATGATGAATCTTCGCTTGTGATTTACATTTCCCTCTTTTGAAAAGAATTATCCTAATTATGAATTAGCTCGTTATTAAGATATTCAGCTTTTGGATTAATTGTGTGAGTTAAGTGAATGGTGAAATTTAAGTAATCTCATTGGGAAACTCTTTAGGTGTTAGTAGATGTCTTCCGCTATGTAATCTGAATCTTTGATATCTTGTTGCATCTTGTGTGTTGTAACTTTAAAAAAAAATAAAAAAATAAAAAAAATTGCTCTCTATTCTTGTGTTATGGCTTAATCCCTTCGGGGTTTCCTGGCGGGGCATTACATTAGCATTTGTGAAGGAGGAAGCATGGCATGCGATGTGTGGATTCATGATTGGTCACATGGAGTGCTTGGTTATGGTCGGGTTTTCGAAGGCTTTCCATAGTTGTATTGTAATGGATGAATGGTTGATAATACATGGTGGATGATGCTTTTGGAGGCTAGTTTTTTCCCTCATGAGGGTTTTCCTAAGATAGATATTCTGTCACATTTTCATGGGTATGTTGTCTATTCTTTTCATATGGCTTCTATGTTTTAATTTGACTGAAATCTTAATGGGTTATAGGTTTTCTAATTTTTCTTTGATTGTGAGAGATTATGTTACATTGGATTTGTACATGGCTATCAAGCATGGCCACCTAGTCAAGCTGCATCTTACATTTTTTGTAGTTTTGTACATTCTCCCTAAGTTAGACTTAAGTGGGTTTTTTTGTGTGAAAGGGTATTTTAAGGTATGTCCATCCCCTAGATCCTAATCTCAAACATGTTACTCGAGTTTACTTATAGTACACATGGGATCTAGGTTTTTTTCTCAAAGTTGTAGTTGTCATGTGATCAAATTATCTTATTACATTTACTTCTTGTTTCCTAGGTCATTGAATTTTTATCTTATTCATTATCTCAATTCATAAGATTAAGACATATTTATAACAATGGAAAAACAAGAAGAGGCATCTTAAATATTTTGGTTGGCCATAAAATGGACAACTGGGTCAAAAATCCCCATATGCTTAATGTGGGTGCTTGCAGGAAAGCCTTGGAAAAGAATACCCTAGGTAAAATGGGAAAGTTTAGGCTCAATGATAGTCAACAAAATATTGTGGAAATATTATTGCAAAATAGAAAGAGCTGAAATTTAGAGGAAGCATTGTGGGAAGGTGTGAAGAGAGCCATCAATAACCTCAATGTGGCTTATAATTTCAAATGATGGTATGAGGATGCCAATGTCGATCCTTCCACCATGTTTAGAAAGAATGAATGTCAACTTTGTGTAGCATATTCAAAGGTAAATCCAACACAACTATTTCAAATGTCTCTTGATCTAGTCATAAAAGATGGTACCAAACTTTCAAAACTTCCCAAGAATGAAAATTCATAGTATCTTTGGAGAACAAATCACAAGGCATACAAATCATATGAATTTTAATTCTTATTATGTTTTGATCTTGATTTAAGCTAATGAATAATAATTCTTATGATCAACTATAATTAAAATGAATTTATTTGATGAACTATCATTATTTCAAAATTTATAGAAATAATATACTAGTTAAAAATAGATCTTAAAAATTTCTCTACAAATAAAAATAATGCATAACACATAAATATAAACAAAATTATTAAATATATATATTGAATGATGAAATAAAGATAAACTATTAAAATTTCCACACCACACACACACACACACATTTTATTATTTAAAAAAAAAAAAGTTTTAAAAAAACATAACAATATTTGCAAATGAAACTTGTAACTCTTAAACGAATTTTATGTATGTATGTATGTATATATTATATGTGTTGGTGTAAATAATTATTCATCTTGGATATTATTACACCTTACTTAAGTTTACTTAGGTGCATGCATTTCATAGTAGTTTGCGTATGAGACACTTGGGTGTTTGTGCCACATTGGGATAGTGTGTGTAGGAGAATTTCCACCTTTTATAGTGTGATCTTGTTGTTACACTCCACATTCAATGGGTGATCCACCTCATGTGGAATATTATATTGTTTCTCTTACCTACCCACACCTATTTCCTACCTACCCTTGTTTCTTATTGAGCCACATGTCATGTTTTTGTGCTCACATATCCATATAGCCTTGCCTATATAAGTAGGCTCATATTCATTGTATGTAACGATTGATGATTTAGTTGATCAGTATTTTCTCTTGATAGAATACAGTTTATTCCTATCATCTATTTTGTTATCTCTTATTTGTGCTTTCCATTGCCTCTAGATCTTGGAAAAATATCACATGGTATCAGAGTTAGTCCAATTCTCACATGGTATCAGAGCCATTAGAGTGTCATTGGTTTGCTAATTGAGATAAATTTGATGCTATTTGGGGTTGTGTATTTTGGAGTTTTCTATTGAAGGTTATTATTGAACCTTGATGGGTCAAATTTGAGGTTACCATTGGATTGAGGACGACCACAAAAGTTAGTTTTGCCTTTTGTTTCATCCAAATCGGACTTTGGAGGCCAAATCTAGAGGCATTTGAAGTTTGACGCTATGGCGGAAATTTTCCAGAAATTATAATTTTGCAAGCATTTTTCAAATAGTGATATCTCACTCATCTGGAAGTAATTTTTTTTGTTTTGAGGTAGAATTTCGTGATTTGTACAATGATGCAGGAGTTTTTTAATTTTCAGAAATAGATTTTTTTGAAATCGTGAAATCCCAATTTTTACAACTTTGGAGGCTTCATTTGGGCTCATATGGACCCCTTTTCAGGTGCCATTTTTTTTGAAAGTGCATATTTTTTCATCTGCTTTCATAATTTGCCATCTATTTGTAGTGATAAAAAGTAGAAATTGTACTTTCAGTATTTGGCTATATTTGGCATATTTGGTACTTGCATTTTGCTTGGATCTCAGTTTAGATCACTAGCAGTATTTGTTGAAGTCTCTTAGATCTCATTTTGAGAAGTTATAAATTGAAATCAAAAGTCCACTTTGCCTTGTTTTGCAAGTGGCCCATTGTATACGCACTAAGTATAAAGTGCCAAAATCACCATTTTGGGGGGATTTCTTGATTGAGTATTTCAGGGGGTGTCTTGTGTGATTGTGCCTCTCTCTATCTTGTGTTTTTTCATTTTGGTGCTATGGGTTCTCCTAAATTTCCACTTTTAACTCCTCATAATTAAGCATCATGGAAAATTAAGGCATGGAGTAAACTAATGGAAAAAGGACTCATTCATTATGTAAATGAAACTATTACAACACCACCTGATCCTAAGGCTAATCCTAATGCTCAAATTGAATGGCTTACTAAGAATGCTGAGGCACTTGGAACTCTTAGAAAGTATGTATCAGATGACCTCATTTTTCACATTGATAAGTGTACTACAATTAAACAGGCTTGGGATATTTGTAAGAAATTGTATGGTCAAGTTGATGAGATTAAGGGCTACAAACTTGATAGTGAACTCACAACTTTGGATCCCAAGGATTTTGATACAATCCAAGATAATGTCAAAAAAGCAACTGAGCTAAGAGCAAAGCTAAAGGGTTGTGGAATTGACAAAAAGGATGCTCAATTGGTTTATAACTTGTTAGAAAAACTTCCTTTAGAGTATGCATCCTTTGTATCTAGCTTTCACATCCATAGGTTAGCTCAAGGTTCTTTATACACTTCTCCCTCATTTGATTCATTCATGGAGATGTTGATACTTGAGCAATCTAAGTTGACCACAATGGGGATTCTCAAATCTTCAAAGTCACAAGCTTCGGTGGCTAACAAAGGGAATCAAAGTAATCAAGGAAAAGGCAAGAATGAAAAGAAACCTAAGTCTAAACCACAACAAGATGGAGCATAATCTTCCTCTCCACAACAACATGATTCATCATTCTCACCTAAGAGGAAATCATATAAGGACAATCTTTTTTGTGGATATTGCAAGAAGTCAGGACATGATGAACATCATTGTTATAAGAAGGATATTCATGAGTTGAAGAATCTTCTTGAGAAGAATAGAATCAACCTACCTTCTAGAATGTCTACATCGGCTTCTTCTTCCAAGGATAAAGGAAAGGATTACTCTTTTGGGACAGATAAAGGAAAGGGACAAGCTCTTTGTGCTACTACAAGTCATGATTCAGGGAGATGGCTTCTAGATTCAGGGGCTTCTCATCATATGGTGTCTTCGCAGTCTATGTTTTCTACATTTGAGCCTTGCCACATGCCATAGATTTTGATGGGCAATCATACATACATGGATGTGATTGGGAAATGATCTAATTCCTTTGGGGATAACTCCTTCAATGATGTGTTGTGTGTACCCCACTTGACAAATAATCATCTTTCCATCTATGAAATCACACATGGGGCAACTAGGAAAACTTTGGAGTTCACACCTGATTCAGTTATCATTAGAAACTTGGAGAGTGGAGCTATCATTGTGACTGGGGTGGTCGATCATGCATCTTGGTTGTACTCTTTTCAGATTTTGGTCCAATTGATAAGGTTGGTTCTTCCTATGTTGATGATTCAGATTTTGAGGAGAACTTTGGGCATTTGAACTTGGGGATTCTCACATGTGACTCTATTCTTGAGCCTTGCATTTCATCTCCTTCGATTGATATCACACCACCTATTGCACCTAATGATGCAGCTAGTGTGATAGTTTTTCCTTCTTATGATTCAGTGTAGCAGGATATTTTATGTCTTCTAGCTTCAGTTGATTGGGATGCCTACTTGACAAACATTGAAGGTTTGTTTGTGGACTCCTACATTGCAGATTTGGGAGACACCATTCATGACATTCATCTTCTCTTTGATGAAGATGATCCTTCTTTGATTGTTGCGAGGGATAACTCTGGCCCTCTTGTGCATTCTCTACATGATCAATCTTCAAAGGTTGACATGATTGTGGATACTTTTGTACAACACTTGGAGGAGGTCTCTTTATCTTTTGAGGAGACATATGAGTCTTTGGATATTGTTCTACATTCATCTCCACTAGATCTTGGAGTGCCTTTTTCAGCAGTGTGGCATAGTTTACCACCTTTGGAGGGGATACCTTTCAGCATTGACATGGGGACACTTGAGTAGTTTTTAGAGATTCCTTTCATCATGAGTAGTTTTTCTTCATCTTCCCTTCATGGTTGGGGAGAATTGATGGATACACCTTCGGTTTTGTTTCTTCCTAAGGGGAGGAATGTTATTCAACATTCATGGAGTTGTTTCTTCATTCATCTTCAAGCTTCTATCGTTGGTGTAGATTCCAGATTGAGGGGGGGATTCCTAGTCTCTCTTCTTCTTCCCTCATATGGGGGGGACATTTTCCTCACATGGGGTTTTGTCCTTCACATACTTCTATGAGAGTTCTTTGTATCTAGTTTTCATCTCTCTTTTGGGGGAGGGCTTTTTCCCATTGGTTTTTTCTCTCTTTCCCCACATTGTGAGAGATTTCCTTGCATTGGTTTTCATCCATTTACATTTGTACATGGGTACCTAACATGGCCTAGTAGTCGACACCCATCTTGCATTGCTTAGTTGCATTGTAGACTTAAGTGCATTCCCCTTAGTTGCACTTAATGGGGGGTGTTGGTGTAAATAATTATTCATCTTGGATATTATTACACCTTACTTAAGTTTACTTAGGTACATGCATTTCATAGTAGTTTGGGTATGAGACACTTGGGTGTTTGTGCCACATTGGGATAATGTGTGTAGGAGAATTTCTACCTTTTATGGTGTGATCTTGTTGTTACACTCCACATTCAGTGGGTAATCCACCTCATGTGGAATATTATATTGTTTCTCCTACCTACCCACACCTATTTCCTAGCTACCCTTGTTTCTTATTGAGCCACATGTCATGTTTGTGTGCTCACATATCCATATAGCCTTGCCTATATAAGTAGGCTCATATTCATTGTATGTAACGATTGATGATTCAGTTGATCAATATTTTCTCTTGATAGAATATAGTTTATTCCTATCATCTATTTTGTTCTCTCTTATTTGTGCTTTCCATTGCCTCTAGATCTTGGCAAAATCTCACAGTATGTGTATGCATAACTCTATATAAAATTATGAATAAATATCTATTATTTTCAAGGTGTTTTCTGTTTAGAGTTTTGTGATCAAAGTTGAAGATGCACCTTGAGAATGATATGTCTTGTGTCTTTTAAATAATATTTAATAAATATAGAAAATCTAATTTGAAAACTTCTCATAAGTATAAAAGACCCACAATTTTTAAGCCTTTGAGTTTTTACCAGGCTTGCCATAAAATTTAAAGAGGCATCTATAGTGCTTTGACAAAAAAGATAAACCAGTTTGAAAACTTTCCATATGTATAAAAGAGAGGAAAGCTAGTTTGAAAACATAACATATGTTCAAACAATATAATATGAGTACCAAAATTACCTATACAGATACTTAAAAAGTAGTTTAAAGAACACAATCCTAAATTATGACAATTAAAATAGTATGTTTAATTTTTTGATGAATCTGTTTATTATTTTAATTATTAATATCGAGAATATAACTATAAATATTAAAAACATTGAAGATATTTGAATAAAAAATATTAATTGTAATGAGTAATATGACTTTACAAAAAAAAATAAGAGAAAAAAAAATTAAAAAATATTACCTAAAATTTAAATTGATTACTTTTTTTCTAAATATATATAGGTGCCAAGTACAAGATAATGTGTGTTCAACAAATATGTTTTATAAAAGTAAGGTATAGATTTTTGAAGTTCTAATAATATTTTTTTCTCTTAAACATAGGTCAAGTGCAATATCAAATTGCTATTATTGGAATTCTTTCCCAAATCGGCTTTAACCATATTCTCTTGTTATACATAATTGTTGTTGGAAACCATGTTCTCTTTGTTATATTAAGATTAGCATTTTTGACAGATTGATGAATAAAAAATGGATATCACGATATCTCTCAACCCAACATGGGAAACAATAAAAAATTTAAAATAGAACTATATAATTTTATATTATTAATGTTTGTTGCAAGAATATGTAATATTATTATTGCAGTTATTATTATTATTTTCTATTTTTTTGTGGAATAATATTATAATATACTATTATTATTAATTTATATTGTTTTGATTATTATGATATTATTTTTATAATTTATTGAAAATAATATTCATAATATAAATTTGAAATATTTTAAATGTATTATATTATTATTTTAAATTATTTTTAGTTATAATATCAGTTTTATAGATTTATTAGTAAAGTATAATACTATTATATTCTTATTTTGAAATTGTAATATTGTTTTATAGTTATTAAGTGTATAATATCAGGGTCGGGGTTTCAATCTTGGTTAGAGGTAGGGTTAGGATTATGGTTATAGATAAGATTATGATGATGATAGAAGAACAATTATGATAAGATATAGTTGAAAATTATGGTTAGGGTTAGGGCTATGGGGGTGCTTCAAGCTATTAAATTAGTCTCCAAGTTAGGGGTTACTTTGCTCTGGTTGGAAGGTGACTCTAAAAACATAATTAACTGTCTTATTGGCAATCATCAACCCTCGTGGCATTTCTTAAACCCCTTTAGCAGATCTTTGGCAGAGTCACCTTCCAACCAAAGAAAACTAACCCCTAACTTGGAGGCTAATTTAATAGGTTTCCTTTAGCCGCCCCATCAAATTTGGCCTTGAACCACTCATTGGGGGGAAATACCAGCAACATAGACTTCTTTTGATTTGGTTAATGTCAATGCCCAAAGAGGTAGGGATATTCCACCTTTTGAGAACATCAAAGTTCTCCTTCTTGCTACAACACTGCACTCCCATGATCATCACATTCTCAACACAATTTTTTTTACTTTTGAGCCAGACCACTTCCGGGGTGTTAGTTTCATTCCTCAAAATTCTTTCTCTCTTTCCATATCCCCCAGAGGATATGGGAAAAGAAAAACTTCCAAAGATTTCTAATGGCATTTTTATTGGTGGAGAAATGCCAACTTCCAAAGCAATCCTGCATCTCCTCCCGAAACACCCAATTCAGTCTCCACATCTAAAAAATCATCCCCCAAATAGAAGTGGAAAAAGGACAGTGTAAAAAGATATGGTTCACTGATTCCTCATTATTCAGGCAAAGGTAACATATATTTGGAAGACAAAAGCCCCTCTTTCTCAGGCTGTTAGGAGACAAAATTTTGTTTTGCAAGAGGATCCAAAGAAAGATATTAATTTTGGGGGTCAACCCATGATGCCAAGCCATGGCCCAACATAGAGTACAAACTTGGGAATGAGCAAGTAAAAGGACAACAAAAGAGATGGAGTAGGTCCCTGACGAATTTCCACGCCACACCATTTGGTCTTTCCTTCCTAAATTTAGGACTGCATGGTTTATCATTAAATTAATCTTCTTGAGTTTAGGGTCAATGTGAGTGAGATCCACCCAAGAATAGTCTCTCCAATAGTCCTCAACTTTGGTGCCTATCTTCTCTTTGCACTTTTGGATGATTGTATGAGTGGTCATCATGTTAAGAGGGGCCCCTCCAGTCTAGGTGTCATCCCAAAAGTTCACCTTCCTTCCATCACCAATGGTCCAGATGTTGCCTAGAAGAGCAATATATTTAGCCTGGGTAACGGTATTCCAAATGAATGAGCCCCTTGGAATCTGTTCTAAAGCCAGGATCTCCTCTATGGTGGGAGCATTCCTTAGGTATTTATCCTTCCAAATTTCATTCCATTCTCCTCTTCCTTGATAAATCCTATAGATTTGTTTGGCTATGAGAGTTTTCTTCAAAGTTCTGATAATCTTGAGTCCCAGTCCTCCCATCTTTCTAAGTTTATAAACATTTTCCCAAACAATGAGGACCATTTTCTTCTTCTCCTCAACTCCTGCCCAATGGAATCAACAAATTTATTAGGGATTTTAAAAAGGCTTAGGCATAAACGAGAAGGCTCCAGATGGAAGATTTAAAAGTTGGATTTCCCTATTCGGCTAAGAAGGATACCTTTCCATCCTGCTAGCTTTCTACTTAAACTATCAACAAGAGAGTTCCAAAACAACTCCAAAGGTTTCAAAACCAAGGGCAGGCCAAGGTAAACAATAGGAGACTTACCCAATTGACAACCAAGGATCCAAGCCAATCTATTCATTCTATCTTTAGGGGTAATAAAGAAGAAAACAAAACTTTTCTGCTAGTTGATGGTTTGACTCTTAGCCATATTGTAGGTGTTAAGGTGTTTAAAATTAGAGGCTTGTTTGATGGTGGAGGTATCCATTAGAATGGTATCATCCACAAACTATTGGTGGGTACACGCTCTAAAGCCTGATGAAGGCGAGATGCCCGAGAGGACCCCATCGAAAACAGAGTTGCTGATAAATCCGCTCAAATATTCTACTAGAATAATGAAGAGAATGGGGGATATAGGATCTCCCTGCCGAATGCCTCTACAGGATTTAAATAAGGTGGAAGGCACTCCATTGACAATAACTAAGAAGGGGTAGACATGAACTGGTCGATCAAATTGATGACTTTCTAGTCAAAACCAAAAGAAGACAACACCTTGTCTAGAAAAATCCAGTTCACCCGGTCATAGGCTTTAGACAGGTCCAACTTCATCAGAAATCATTTTTTTTTTTAGTCCACCAATGAATGAATGTTTTAATGGATAGAAATGATGGAGTCAAGGATTTGTCTTCCAGGAACAGATCCACTCTACTGGGGTGAAATGATCAAGGCAAGAATCCTTAACAACCTACAGGTAACCACCTTAGAGATGATTTTGTAGAAGGAATTGCAAAGACTTATAGGTCGGAACTTATCCATAGATTTTGCACCTGGGCATTTGGCAATGAGAACTAGGAAAGTAGCATTAAGTTCCTTTAAGATTCTTCTAGCTCCAAAGAATTCCTACACACCTTTGACCACATCATCTTTGAGGATGTCCCAGAAAGTTTGAAAGAAGAAAAGCGGAAAGCCATCTGGGCCTCGGGCCTTGTTTCCATCAAAAGAAAAGACAACTTTCCAGACTTCTTCCTCAAAGGGGATGGCCACAAGATCCTTGTTCTACTCCTTTCTAATTATAGTAGGGATGAATTCAATGATAGTGGTTTGAAATTGGCCATTCAGACCATGGTCCACCAAGAGCATAGAGGTAAAGAAATTCTTTGTTTCCTTCCCAATCTCCTCATCCTTCCTAATTTCAGTTTCCCCATTTTTGAACTTACATATTTTGTTAGCTATTTTGTGTTTCAATGCAGTCATATGGAAGAATCTAGTGTTTCTAGCCCCTGCTTTAAGCCATAGGGATCTGGATCCTTATTTCCATAATTCTTCCTCTCTTCTGATCATCCTATGGTAATTCGTAAGAACTTAATTTTCCTCATTGATAGAGACTTCCTTGTATCTACCACTTTCGATTTTATCCTATATTTTCTTAAGTTCCATCTGAGTTTTAGTTTTGGCTACAACCAGGTCACCGAAAACCTCCTTATTCGTATTCTTGATGTTGTCCTTTACATTTCTAAGTTTCTTAGAAATTATATACGTAGTTGTACCTTTGACCTTAATAGACCACCACTTCTCAATGAGTTTAGCAAGGTTAGGGTGGTCCGGCTACATTGTTTCAAATCTGAATAGGAAATTTCTTTGAACAATGGTGTTAGTTGCAGTAAAGATTACATGGAAATGTTCAAACCCTATACAGGAGATAGTTGAGAGGGAGCACTGATAGTGGTTAAAATATTCATTAGAGATGAGGGCCCTATCAAGTCTAACTTGAATGAGATCATCCCCTGTCCTTCTGTTTGACCAGGTAAACTTGGCGCCTTGGAGATTAATGCCAATGCAGGCCTTGATTGTTGATTAAGTTCAAAAGATCTATTCTACTATCAAACTGAGAGGGGACACCTCCAAACTTCTCATCATCGTGGAGAGGAGTATTGAATTCCCTCATAGTGATCCACATATCATGCTTGTAAAGGGTTCTAATATAATTTTTTGAGAAAGTTATTATAAAAGTATATAGTAATCTATTATTGTTTTCCAAATAATATATTTGATAAATTTTAGAGTGTGGGGTTTTTCTCTTGAAATAATTTTCCTTATGTAAATCACTATGTTGTGGTATGCATGTTGTTTATGTTTATTTCTATAATTGTTGTAAAGATCTCAAAAAATTTATACAACCCTCCTATCAAGGTTAGTGTAGGAAATTGTTCCACTACCTTAACTTTACAACAAGTAGTCTTGAAGCCCAATCACCTTTGCTTTCGGTTGTGTGTTGTTTGGATTTTTTGAACTAATATAGATTTGAATGGGAGATTGTACACAAGATACTTTTGTACAAAATGTTTGAGAAGGAGTTATGCTAGATCTCCTTTTTATGAGTGTCATTAAAGTACTTTTATTATTTTGAAGATTGAAGATGTGGTAGGTTCATTTCATTTTGAATAGATGAGAAGGAAGCTATCTATTAGTACCAAGGACAACCTCAATGTTTATGAAAAAA